>NW_007256406.1:2032-3268 GCF_000164805.1 Carlito syrichta | reverse complement strand
TTAAGGTTATTGGGGAACTGGAATCCAAGATTCCTGGTTCCCCTGAACAAGTCCTCCCCAAAATGTGCAATCTTCTAAATTCAATGTCCCAATTCCCACCAGCCCCACCACTTGAAATTTCTGCAGTTTGAGGTAACCTGAATTGAGGGATTTTGTACCAACATGCCATTTGATTCCTGGGGTACCTCATTATGGTCCTAGATGTTCATAAGACACAAAAGGATATTTGGGCCAGATCCTCGATTACAACTATCAAGAGAATACAATGTTCCTGGGGATCTGTAATGACAGATGAAGGGTACGTACAGAGCTAGTAGCTCTGAAAAATGTAGAGACCCTGAAGCCCAGATGGTTGATTAAACCTTATCAAGAGACCCTGTAGATTCTGGCGAAGAGAACTCCTAGACCCGGATTTCCTTTTCGTTCTCAGCAAGATGCCCTGATTTTCCCTCGTGATGTGGATCCAAAACTCTGTATACAAATAATCAGATGCCCAGAAATTACCTAAGGTCATGGAATCCATGAATCCTGGTTACACTTATAAGTACGTAATATATATTTGGTAACCTCAAAACACCAGGCCCCTATTGGAATAGAAGGAGAAATACATGTTTTAGTATTACAAGATACATCTTAAGGCTATAGTTACATACATATATGGCGATAAGATCTTTGTGTCCTGGAATCTTCCCTTTGTTGTCCCAAGGAACCCAACGGACTTGTAGGTCCACATTCTTGGTTACATCTATCAGGAAGACCAGAATGTTGCTGAGAATGTATAATGTCAAAATTGTCCTATCCAAGAGGTCTGTAGCCCTAAAGACTGTGTGGAAATAGAAAACCAGATTCCAGATTAGCCCTTATTATGTGTCCATGTAGAATTGTTGGATTGGTGATGTCCATAACACAGATTCTCTTTGTTCTCAGTAAGACTCTAAGAAGTTACCTGATGACGTAAAAGTTCAAAGTTTTATATACCAATACTCATAAGCCCAAAAGGTAAGAATGGCCCTGGAATCCAAGATTGCTGGATCCCCTTTAAGAATACGTCCTAAACATTTGGGAACACCTAATCCCACGTTACGAATGTCAATCAACAATCCAGTAGTAGTTTCTGGATTAGGAGGTAAACCTGAAGCCAGAAATTACACGAAAAATGGCGAGATGATTCCTTGGGTTGTGGAATCTGGCCTTACAGCCTCCTGCAAAAAAAGGCGAGCAGATGGCCAGATTCTC
>NW_007256406.1:0-1075 GCF_000164805.1 Carlito syrichta | reverse complement strand
CTGCTTCAAAATCCTGATTCTTGTTTAACCGTAAGCAAGACTCCCAGTAGATTTTTGGCATTGAGGACTTGTGAAAACCAGATTCCTTATCCTCTCTTAGGAAGATGCTGTGTAGTTTTCTGTATATGATGACTCCCATTACCGAGATTCCTCCTTCAAAACACTGATTCTTGTATAGCCCTTAGAAAGATGCCGTGTAGGTTTTAAGGATCGAGGAAATGTGTGACCCATATTCCTTGTTCATCCTTAGCATGTGGTTTGAATTTTCCTGTATATGAGGCCTCCCATCCCCCAGATTCGTGCTTCAAATCCCTGATTCATTTTTCTCCCTTAGTAAGACTCCCTGTAGGTTTTTGGGGTTTGAGGACTCATGTAACCCAGATTCCTTTTTCTTCCGTAGTAAGAGTCCATGTAGTTTCCCGTATATGCGTACTCCCATTACAGAAAATTCTGCTCAATTCTCAGCAATACCCGAGATATTTCCTGATGAACATAGAGTTCCAGTTGTTTGGATATCAATAGAAAAACTCTCATATAGTACCTGGAAACTGTAATCCAAGTATCCAGGTTACCCTTAACAAGACATCATAAAAATGTGGAATATCCTAACCCAATATCCCAATTCCCCCAAGCCTGAACACAGGAAATTTCAGTATTTTGAGGTAACCTGAAGCGAGGGATTTTGTCGCAAAATGCCAGTTGATACCTGAGGAACTGGATTAATGCTGAAGATGTTCAAAAGTAACAAATGAAATTGTAGTTCCAGATCCTCGATTACAACTATTGAAAAGACTGGAATCTTCTTGGATCTGTAATTAGAGATTTTAAGTATCCATGCAGCAAGTAGCTCTGAGAAATGGAAGGACTTACAAGCCCAGATTCCACAATAAACCTTATCAAGAGGACATATTGATTTTGATGATTGAGGACCCCTGAACCCGCATCCTCTACTAGTTCTCAGCAAGATGCCCTGATTTTCCCTGGTGATCTGGATTCCAAAATTCTGTACACAAATAGACAGATGCCCAGCTGTTTTCCAGGGATGTGAATCCGTGATTCCTTGTTACCTTTAAAA
>NW_007256405.1:4707-14036 GCF_000164805.1 Carlito syrichta | reverse complement strand
TTTGATGGCTCTGGTATCTTTGGTTTTGATCCTGTAGGACCTTTGGATTGATCAAGATATTTTAAGGAATCAAAGAGCTGTGGGAAGTGAATATCCTCTGCCAGTGTGGTGATGTTTATAAACTACTGCTAGACTGAATTCTGCTTTCAAGTGTCCCTTGGTCCTCATGATGCAGACTATTCTTTCCAAGGTTGGCATTTTCAGAGTTAGGCTTTTCCTCAGGGCCAAGAGGATCAGTGCACACCAGAAGCTAGTGAATATCAGGAATTTCTAAAGGGAGTAGTGGAGTGTCTTGGTGTTCTGTTGGAATCTGTTAGGCATTCATAGGCTTGGAATGCTTGATTTCAATCTAATCCAAATTCTTATTCTCGATTGTTTGTGACTTGGAGCTGGAGGCAGTGGTAAGAGATTAGCAGAACTCTGCACTAGAGCTATCAATGACATGTCCTCATGCTAAGGTGGCAAACTACTATCAAGTATTTGGATATTATGCTGCTACAGGACTTGGGGAATACTGGAGTTTGTGGCTAACCAAATGTCTGCCTTGAGGGTTGCAATTTGAGGATAATTACAATCTCTAGGGATGTTTCCATTACTACAAAGTAATGAAGAGAGAAGTCAGTCCCTGGTAAGCAAGATGCTCTTCCTACACATGAATGCAACAATCAGACACCTTTCTTTTCTTTTTTTAAAAAAGTATATTTTATTTTAAATATGTGGGATATAATTCAGGATTAGATATACAAGTGGACATCATAGAGGTAAAGTTTGGACCTCCCTTTGGCCCCACTTTGCCTGGTTTGAGTTCAGATACCCTTATTGGTATTGTGATTCCCCCTTCCACCCTGCTACTGCCAATCCCTTTCTTATAGTATTATGGTAAATGTTCAGAGTCCACTTATGAATGAGAACATGTGGTGCTCTGTTCTTTGTTTCTGTGATAGATCGCTGAGTATGATAGATGCTAAATCCATTCCAAGTTGCTGTGAAGTCCATATGCTTGTCCTTCTTTCTGACTGTGTAATATTCAGTAGTAATATTTTTTTATCCAGTCCAGTTTCAATGGGCAGCACTATTGCTTCCATGTTTTTGCTATGGCAAATAGTGCTGCAATAAACATGTATGTGCAGGGATATTTTTTTCTCAAATTCTTTGAGTTCCTCTGGCTATATTCCCAGAAGGGAGATTGGTGAGTCATGTGGATATTTTTGCCACTACACAACTTGGGGAGTTCTGGAGTTTATAACAGACTAAGTGTCTGGCTTGAAGGTTGCAGTTTGAGGGAAGTCTCCGTC
Organism: Carlito syrichta; assembly: GCF_000164805.1. Taxonomy (NCBI): domain Eukaryota; kingdom Metazoa; phylum Chordata; class Mammalia; order Primates; family Tarsiidae; genus Carlito; species Carlito syrichta. Next base: position 12,741 of record NW_007256405.1, on the reverse strand, counting down.
TCCAGGGAAGTTTCCATTACTACAGGAATAAAGAAGTCAGTCCCTGGTCAGCAAGATGCTGTTATAAGTAAAATAAAAAGCAAAAATAATTTTAAAATACAAAATGTTTTATAAAGTGTAGTAGTCTCATAGAGTGTCCTTTCAATACTCTTCAAAATTTCCTGAGACAATAAGACTTCATACCATGAACTAGGACAGACACTAGATCTCTTCCTCTTGAAATCTATAATCAAGAAAGATCCTAAGCCTGCTTGCATTGGACAAGATCTCTGAGCACGTGGTCTTCAAACCTGGTGTAAATTAAGGAGTGTTAAAATGTCACCACAAAAGCATTCTGAAATGTTTTCCAAAGACACTAAAGTAATAAATTAGGGAAGAAAGTTAGTTATAATTTGGTGATAGAGGGGAACTAAGCAGCTAGGGTAGCAACAAGCATGGTATTCCTTGGTGTGCTTTTGGAGTTCTGTTACATTTATCATAGATGTCCCACCTTCCCACTTATTTAGGTATTCTTGTTTTGTGTCTGAAAATGGAGAGCACAGGGCAAGGGTTGTAGTTGAAGTCTGGGACTTACATTTTACCTATCTGTACACTCAGCCCTTGTCAGCTTCAGCTTCAACCCTCCTTCTGAATGCTGAGTTTATTCCTCTCCCTATTTATTGTTTGTACTCACCTTGCAAACATGTTTCTGTGATGGGTTGAGCAGAGACAGAATAGTAGGAAGAGGAGATTGGTGGTAGGATATTTATGGGCTGAACCTCCTTTAGTACCATCGCCATTTTTGGTTAAGGAGCAGGGGTGCTATATCCTGGGTATGACACAAAGCCATAGGATTGTAGGTAGGGAACAAGTTCTCCAGACAGAGGCTTCACTGTACCTGATATGGAAGTGACAGGCTGTGTCCCTGATATGTAATTTGTAATTTGAGATGGTATCCATTGAAGAAGTCTGGCAGACACGGATGGATACAACGGAACTGTGGCATTGGCATACAAAGATTTATCATACTGGGCTGTCATAGACATGGAAGGAACAGTTGTGTCCTAGTCCTTGACAGTTTCAGTGAATTCACTGAGTGAAGATAACTTTTCACTGCTTCTTGTGATATCTCACTCAAAACTATCTTGATAAGAGGCAGTTGAAATGGACATCTAGCTTTAGGCAGAAACCTCAGCCAGCATAGTGTGCTAGAGTGTCAGGAAAGGTGGGCACTACCCATGAGTGGCTTGAAAGAGGTGCCAGAGACTGTGGGCAATAGCCATGCTGAGCTGATGGCTGGAGCAGAGACTCTGGAGAAATTGCAGACACTTCCTGTCAGGGCGGCCACATTGCTCATCACAGGAAGAGAAAGCTGTATAGAATTTGTAATTCCAAGTGAAGGTGGATTTTGGAAAATTTCTATAGGAAAAAAGAAGGTGATTGAAAGATTAATGAGAGTGATAAGTTTCCCCTATATGTGAGAAACAGCATTATCTTAACGTTGTTGCTATCACTATGTTTCTAACACCAGTATCCCCTGAGCTACCCCAAGGCAAATAGTTCATGATGCCTTTAAGTATTGGAGCAGTTTTGTCCTCCTCTGTGGAACTGATTTTGTATACAACTTGAGCACAAATATACACAAGACCCATGTATTTTTTATTGATACTTTGTTTCTAGGGTAGAAGCCACCTTCTCCCTGCCTTTTCTTGCCCCGGAGCCTGCACTTCTATTCACTTGTAACTACTTTCTAGCTTTGAAGCCTTTTTGAACTAGGAGGTCTGAGGAGAACTGTTCTTTTTATTATTATTATTATTATTATTATTATTTTGAGCTGAAATCTCACTCTTTTGCTCAGGTTGGAGTGTAGTGCTATGCTCATGGCCACAGCAGCCTTTTTCCATTGGGCTCAGGTGATTCTTTCACCTCAGCCTCCCACATAGCTGAAACTACAGGTGTGGGCCGCCATGCCTGGCTATTTTTTTATTTATTGTAGAGAGAAGGTCTTACCAGGTTGCCCACACTGGTCTTGAATCCCTGGACTCGGGCAATCCTCTTGCCTCTACCGTCCAAATGCCAGGATTACAGGCATGAGCCACTGCACCCAGCAAGAACTTCTCTTCTAACATTTTCATTTTATGAGTGAGAAAACAGAATCAGAAAAGTCAGATTGATCTGTCCAAGTTTAATGTGAGTATCATTTCAACTTTTATAGAACCTGACTCCCTTGCCAGGACTCTGCTCTGATCAAAGACCAGAACTGAGAGAAATAGGACTTTCAATATTGGCATTCTTTGTCCATTTGATAGTAGTAGTAGCTATACCATTGCAATCTTTAGTGTCTCGTTTTACTTATGTACATCACATGCTTTTCCCTAGAGTTCATATTTTTACCCATGCTAGTTACGAGTCTAAAGGGTCTTTATTTACCCAACTAAAGACTGGATTATAATCCAAGGTCCAGATACTTTCTGAAGAAATACTTTTTGAAAAAAAAATTATGTAAACTCTGAGGTTAAGGCTACTCATTTATATACTGGTTGTTATAGTAATAACAGTCATAATTCATATACAGATGAAAGTGCTATATTACATATGATTTATATAAAGAAAGATTTACTAAGTTATGGAATGACAAAAGACACAAATTATGAAAAATATATGTAACATCTCAGAACTAAAAATAATATGTGGAGATTAATGAAAAAGAGAGCATGTAGCAAGCATCAAAATATAGTAAATTACTTATAAATGAAGGTTTATTATTTATGTAGGTAATATTATAAAGTTGAATGTTATATATTTCATTTTCGTGAATATTTGAACCCAGAAACAGTTAACATTAGATGTTTATTTGGATTGAATTTCTAACCAGTACATATAAACAGCGAAACTACACTGGTAAAAATTATGTAGCAAGCAGGAAACAACAGCAAATGGGAATGTATAGGTAGCCATAAAATATGTAGAGAATTTTTTCCATAAAAACTGGCACAAAGCAGAGCAAAACAGTTGTTGGGAGCCAACATCTAAAGCTACATGGCTGAGGCCTGTAAAGGCCCATCTGGAAGATCACCTCTGACATAGGATATCAGTTATACCTATAATATTGGCATGTGATTAGTGACCAGTGAGCATACATGGCAGTAAAATTTATAAGTAAATCTCTATACATCTGATGGAAAGTTGCACAGTAAGAATTATTTTATATGACCTTGTCCCTTCTAAGTTGTACTTCTTTCTAGATTTTTTTTATTTCTATTTCCTTGTAGACTGGTTAGTCAGCTCTTGTTCCCAAAGGCAGTTTCTCCTAGGATTAAGATTAGAAACTAAATTATCATAATAGTTTTATTGCCCTGCCCCTAGCCAGGCAGGACGTTTTTCTAGTTTTGTTACATGCCGAAACTCTGTTTGCTTCAGCCCGTGGTCATTGTCATGGTAACCCGTGGTCATTGTCATGCAGCCCATTATCCAAGAGTGTGACAGCTACTATTTGATTTTTAGAATAGACTTGTTTGTATAAAGCATACATTTAAGACGATACAATTTCCATCGAAAAGATTTAAACACTAATAAGCATTCATAGAAAACTTTTAAGTTTTGTTTAAGCTTCCTTTTCTCAGATTATGACTTTAGTTCCTGTTCCTGTAGGCCAATTTTAAGTATACCAAAATTTTCCCAACAGTGCTGTTTTTGCTTCTAATATGACAATAGGAAATTTTACACATAGCCTTGTATTAATATACTAGGAAAAAGGATTTAAGTTTTGGGTTAAAGTCCAATCACTAGATCATATAAAAATTATAGTTTAGACATATGAAACTCATATGAATTATAGTAAAGTTTGGTAGTTTAAGAATAAGTTTTAACTGAGTTATAAGGCATTACGTTAAATCATAATAGGTTAATAGTATAACTGACAGTTAAGTCATTTAACTAAACTTATAGATTATAGTATAGTGTTAAGTTGATAATATTAATCGTTAAAAATATTGGGAGTCAGTGAACTTGGATTGAACCTAGAGTTAACTCAGGAAAGTTTTTTGTATTAATCAGGGTATAGAGTAAAGAGTATAATATGAATGATTCATTGAACATTATGGAAAACACTTTGAACGATTTGTATTGAAATTGTGCACCTGTGACCTTAATGTAAGCACGGCAGGCATCATGGAATTCGAATTGTTTGCTTGGAAATTGCAGATCTCGTGGTGGTCTTGTGATGCATAGTTTGTAAAGCACGAAACTTGTACGCCCCCAGTGAGTGATTATCACACTGCTGGAGGGTATAGAAAATGGTATATAAGTTGGAAAAGGTTTGAATAAAATCGGCTCCAGTCCTGATCAGACTGTTCCCAGAAGAACTGCCTCCGAGTAGTCTCTTCTCGCTATCCAGATTCTCTGGTGCGGGTCCTAACCCACCCTTGGTCAGTGCTGGTCACCGACAAACAGTAAGTGTAGAGGTCTGCTACTGAGCTCATTCATATTTCTTTGAATTACCCAGTAATTGACAGATATGAATCCTTGTGAAATAGATATTTAAGTTACTATAGCCACATAAGTACAAAATAACACTTAAAAGCTATCATGGAGGTTCTTATATTTATCCTCAAAACCTAGATTTTAATCATGTTTTACATTCAGGAAAATGCCATTCCCAAAGTCTAAAAACAACTATCACTGCTAGAATCCAATTAAAACACAGTTTGTGATGTGGGAACCCCAGAGTATTGTTTTAGATACATGTGGATTAGATTTGACTTTTTATTCTTAGATAGGTCTTGCTTTTTATTCTTGGTCTAAAAACAGTTAATTGTTAATCAGCATGTACTTTGTTTTAGGAAGAAAACTATTGTAAAGATGAAAAACAAATTTATATGAAAAACAACCTTTACTTGAAACCTACTTATCCCAAAAGGAATTTGTTCTGATGCGAGTTAAGAGACAAACTTTTTTTTTTTTTTTAATGTAAAGATGGGTGCAATTCAGGGTTAGGTATACAAATGTTGATTATGCAGGTACCCTTCCTTGTTGATGACGTGTGCCCTTCCCTCCCCTAGCAGTTTCCCTCAATTGCCAATCCCACCTCCCCTCCCCTGACAGTTTCCCACTACTACCAATCCCTTTCTTATCATATTATAATTGTGAGAACATATGATTGTGAGAACTTATGAGTGAGAACATATCGTACTCTGTTCTTTGTTTCTGTGATAGATCACTGAGTATGATCGACTCTAAATCCATCCAAGTTGCTGTGAAGTGTATATGTTTATCCTTCTTTATGGCTGTGTAAACATTTTTTAAACTTAATTTTATGGAAATAGGTGAAATATTCATAGTTTAACAATTGGAAGAAAGAAACAAATTCAGTTTTCTTTAGCCCCCACTTTTATTAGTTTCTTGTTTAGAGAAAGTATCATTTCTAAAACATATTTCTAAAGTATGTACATTTAAAACTGTCAAGTACTGTGCTAACTTTCACAAGACATATACTAAAATTGAGACAATACAGAGAAGATTAGCATAGCCTCTGCTCAAGGATGACACACAAACTAATGAAGCACTTTATATTTTTTTTAAAAAGTCAAATATCATCTGTTTTCAGAGGGGGAATAGATAAAAGCCAGACAACTGGACAACTGGATGTGTTTTCTGATAGCTAGTCCATTAATCTCTGCATCTGTTAAAACCAACTTCATTTTGCCCTATTCTGATTAGATTCCCACTCTGTGCTGTTTCTGCTTCAGTTTAAAATCTTTGATTCTCTTCAACATTCCATCTCTCCCTTTTTTTTTTGAAAACACTTCCTTCTTTTTCATTCATGTGTTCTCTTTTTCCTGCTTTTTTTCCCCACCCCATCTCACTTCCTATTGACTGGAGGTTAATGAAACAGTTCCAAGTGTCTTTACTCCAGAATATCGGCTTTCTTATACTCCAGTACTTACTATTCTGTCTCCCTATTTTCTCTTTTTACCTAGTTTAAATAGAAAGCTCCAGAATGCATGAATATTACCTTTGGACTGTCACTAAATTTAAAATAATAAAGTTGAAACATTACTGGAGGGAGAGCATAATTGATGAAATATCTTGGTGCGTATGTTAGTTTTCTTTATAACCTAGGTATTTTTTCTGTTTCTGTTGATGAAAGCACCCTTATAAAGTCTCTGATTTCATTTTCTATAGGTAAGCCCTTTAAGACTCAAGGTTAGAAGAGAAAGGGACTAGAGTGAATAACTAATCTATTATCTAGATATAACAGTTGAGGAAACTGAATTTGTCTCACAAAGTAATGTAAATGATTTACCCAAAGTTACACATGTAGTACATGGCAAAGCCAAAACTGAATTTAGGTGTCCAGATTTGTAGTTTAATATTTACCCTCAGTAATCCAAGCTGTTTTGACTCTACTACTAAATTTATGGGAAAATAAATCTAATCAACAACTTTGAAAAGTTTATTTGCATACCTGACATAGAGGAGAGGAAACATAAACTGTAGATATAAGGGATGAGATGATATTCCAGGTTTTGTGAGTGACTGAAGCCAAAAAGCACGTGTCCAGTATAAAATTCACTGGTCACTTGCGATGATCCAAATGTATTTACAGTCAACTCCATGGTAACCCCAAGATTCTACCAGATGGGGGTAGCCTTGATAGGAGAATGATGTCAGTTGAAAGCTATGAGATAGCCAATAGGGAGGTCAGATTCCCAACAAGATGGCAGGATTGGTTGGAAAGAGTTGGTAGGAAGGTATAACAGCACCCATGTTGCTGAGCTCTGGGGAGTTAAAATCCTGCAGGACAGACACAAGAGTCCCACTTTTCTCTAGGCTTTTATCTTAGGAAGATCATCTCAATGTTTTTTATAGATTTTCATTAATATAACTAATATTTATACTTTTATGCTATATAATATTATACGCTTATAATCATATGTTATGTATAGAGTTAATATCTTTGAGGAAGAAGGAAAGGGACATCTAAGTTGAGCAATTACAATGTCTCTGAAATTATGTAAGTGGATGTGATGAGTGAATTTACTCCAGCTTTTAAGAACCAAAGGAAGGAATTAAAAAGCTCTTTTTGTAACTTGATTGAAGAACAGGGTAAAGTTCATTGAGTGCACCTTGTAGTAAATGATATGTAGTCATAAACTTTTTTCATTTCTTATCCTTTAATCTTACCTTCTTTGGACTGGGCCAGGTTGAACTCGCATCTCTTCTCTGCTCTCCTTTCTTTACCCTGGTTTTGGACATTGTTTCTAAGATAGACCTTGATCTTGTCTTCTGCCAATAATGGGTGTTGCTTCCTGTCAACTTCCAGAGCAAGAGTCTTCTTTCCACTACTTTTTAAAAATGTTTTTCCATGTTTAAAAAAATTACTCTGGTTAGGAAGATGCCAAGGTATTTCAATTTTTTTGTGGCTATTGTGAATGGAATTGTGTTTTTTATTTGGGTTTCTGTTTGTTTATTATTGGTGTAGAGAAATGCGATTGTCTTTTGTACATTTATTTTGTATCCTGAGACTTTGCCAAAGGTCTTTATCAGTGTAAGGAGGTTTTTGACAGATTCTCTCGGGTTTTCAAGGTATACAATCATGTCGTCTGCAAAGAGAGATAACTTGACTTCCTCTTTTCCTATTTGGATACCCCTGATTGCCTTCTCTTCTCTGATTGCTTGAGCCAGGACTTCCAATACTATGTTGAACAGGAGGGGTGAGAGTGGGCATCCTTGTCTTGTTCCAGTTTTCAGGGGAAATGGTTCTAATTTTTGTCCATTTAGGAGTATGCTCGCTGTGGGTTTCTCATATATGGCTTTTACTATTTTGAGGTATGTTCCCCGTATGCCTAGATGTTCAAGGGTTTTTATCAAGAAGGGGTGCTGAATTTTATCAAAAGTTTTTTCTGCATCTAATGATACCTACTTGGTCATGATGGATGATTTTTGAGATGTATTGCTGAATCCGGTTTGCTAGGATCTTGTTGAGAATTTTAGCATCTATGTTCATCAAAGATATTGGCCTGTAGTTCTCTTTCTTTGCTGGATCTTACCTGG
>NW_007256405.1:0-3722 GCF_000164805.1 Carlito syrichta | reverse complement strand
ATGCTTGGGCACAAGGCCAGACAAAATGTAGAGAATAGTTAGTGAAAGATGAGAACATTAGTGGGGAAAAGGGAACAGGCAAGGTGAGAGTGTAGGAAATAAGAGATTCATGTGAATTTTAAAAATATCTGTGAGAAACAAATTGACACACTCTTTTTTTCTAAACTGAACAGATAGTGCAGTATCTTTAATGGAACCACATAGTCCAGAAACTGCTGTGAATTCTATACCTGAAGAGAATAATCTTAAATACACTTTCCCATTTTCTTTCATGTCCTATTTCCTCACTTATGTCATTCATTCATATGTGTGTAGAACATAGACTGCTTTGAAATGCTGTGGTTTTTCTGCATGTTTTTGTTTTCCTTGTCATATATCTGTAGAATCCAACATTATAAGGCATACTGCAAGTTTTTCTCTTTTAAAAAAAAATTTAATGTATAGATGTGGGGTAATTCAGGGTTAGGTATAGAAACATCGATCATGCAGGTACCCCTGTCAATGAGGTATGCCCCTCCTCAGCTGCCAGTCCCAGCCCCCCACCAACAGTTTTGCATTACTGCCAATCACGTTAAGTTTTCCTCTTGATGATTGTTTATTTTGAAGCATCATGAACTTACTTGACCTGATGGGTTTAATGAAGGAAATTAAAGAGGAGTCTGTGAAAAGACATGGTGGTGAGTTGTATTGTGAAACAAGCAACAGATGTCTGCTGTCATCCCAACATCCTAATTTGGCCAGGATTGGCTTTTTTTTTTTTTTTGTCTTCTAGTTAATGCTATTCTCTTTAAGTTCTCTTGTAACTGATAAGGAGAGTTAGGGCCGAGTGGCTAATGAATTATATGCGGAATAACCCGGTTTTGGGGAGAAAATGTTACATTTAGTGTAAGACCTATAAAGTTTGGGGAGGCTATAATTATTTTCCTTGATGGTAAGCTTGTAGGGATGGCTAGATCAATTTGTCTAGGTAATTTTCTAGTGCCAGTGAGTAGGTAGCGTGTGACACAAGATTCCAAGAGCCAACAAGAAGATAATCTCCAGCTGGGACCACTAAAGACAAATATTGCATTTTTGTACCTATTTTTCCATGTCTTATGATAATACTTCTAGTGCTTATTTATGAATTTCTTCATTTTCTGTGGGTAGGAGGGTGTTTCTTGTCTGAGAAGAAATTGGGAAAAGTGTGGCAGTGTAGAGACAGGCTTAAGCTACGTAAAGTGTTTCCAGTTTTTTTCTTAGAGGTAAGTTTCACACCCCAAAATCCTTCTATAATACTAATCTGTAATATGAGGCTAACAACATTAACTAGGTATGTATAAGGCAGACCAGTCTCTGTTTTCTCTATGTTGCTATGAGTCAAGGGAATTCTTAGCCACCACAGGTTAGGGTGGGTAGTATAAGATGGGGAGGAGTATGTACGATCATTTCTGATAGCAATAAAATGTTTGTGTGACAAAATATTCAGTTCTCACATTCAATTCTACTTAAGACAAATTCTTATTGTAGTTTGGTCTGTCCTAGTTCCAAACTCTAGAACTATTTTCTTTCCACTGGTTCCGCCAGTTAATTCTAGCCTATCATGTCAGCATCATCTTAAACTCTAAAGTACATCTTCAGTGTAGGAGGAGGAATGAAAAGATCTTGAGCCCAACATTCTATAACTTAGCATGAAGTTTCACCATGACCTAAAGCCTGATTTTTTAAAGTAAGGGTGTTGTGTTTTCTCAGAGACCTACCCCCTACGTTTTGGACTCAACAGGATGACAGGAACTTGTGTTGGTGTAACCTATCCAGTCCTTCTACACATGAAGCACTTCCTTGCTCCCTGTATACCCTCCTTTTGGTTTTATTAATGACTGCAATCACTTAAACCCCTACATGGTACCTGGGGTCCTACCTGATACTGGTAGATTTGTTAGTATAAACATTTGTTGCTCCAAATATCCCTTGCTTCTATAATTTTCATTCCAGTTTATGACATATCTTTGAAGGCATTCTTCTACCTTGTGTTGGGCTCATTCTCATCCAAAGACCTAGTCTTTATCAGTTCTTGTACTTTCTAGAAACTTTGTTATGCCTAGGTCTGCATTTACTTGTGTCAACTATAACTGAGTTTGTTCTTACCTTAAGTTTCTGTCTTTTAGAAAATGGAAAGTGAGGGATTGGCAGTAGTGGGAAACTGCCAGGGGAGAGGGAACACACCTCATCAACAAGGGTAGCTGCATAATAAACATTTGTATACCTAACCCTGAATTGTACCCCACATATTTAAAATTAAAAATTAAAAAAAGGGCAGCCCCCTTGGTCCCCTCCCAACGTGGGAGATTTTCTGTCTTCTCAATAAGTCTTGCTTTCTAAAAAAAAAAAATGGAAAAAAAATAAAATGGAAAGTGTAGGAAATATATAGCTTTTCTGGCTTCTGATAGATTTAGGTCACCTTTTGTGTCTTGTATATATCTAGACACTTGTACCATTTGTACATTTTGACCAGCATATACTTACTATATTTTTCCTCCAAATTGCAAGAGTATTTTAATATTTAATATCACCTTTGAATGAGCCAAACTAGAGTTTGCAAATTATGTTATGCTAACTTGTCTTTCCTTTTCTAATTGCAATTTACTAATATTGACACATTTTTAACTATATGGAAATTTTCAGAATTATAAATGCTTGTGGATTTAAAATTCATTGGAATATGACTGTCTCAAAAATGTTAATAAAGGCAGAAGTCTTTTATTCATTCATTAATTTATTCTTGAACTGGCCTTTGTGATCCTGTTTATCCAGCTCTAAAATGTTTGTCAAGATTACTCAAAATGTATGTGTTACTTTCATAAATTAGAAACTAAAAATTAAAATTATATAAAAATCTGGTATTCTAATAACTTACAATTGAATCTGGAATTTAGTACTCTGTTCTGCCTTTAGTCCTACTGTAGATAATGCTGACTTTTAGTGTTCATTCCACTTGGAACAGAATTCAAGCTTTTTCACAAGAACAGATTTTTCTGCCTGATACTATGTGACAATGTTAAACTACAGCTCCACTCTCAGTTGTCTTTTGGTGTTTGCTCTTACATAAACTAGCTGCCCTCTAGCATGATACCTAGTGTGTGTCAGGAACTCAGGAAAAGTGTGGTTGTGATGGGAGTTCATGTTGATAAAATATTTTTTGGAGGGTAATCAGGCAGTGTCTGAAAACTCTAAGTTTGTATATCTTTTATTTCAGAAATTCTACTTCTAGGAATTTAGGTATAGTTGGGTGTAGCATAAGATAGGTACATGCCAGCACTTTTTTTATTATTAAAAAATACCCCTTTGCCAGAGCCCAGCAGGTCAAGGCTGTGGTGGTTGTGAGCGTGCCACTGTACTCCAGTCTGGGTGACAGAGTGAGACTCCAACTCAAAAAACAAAAAAGCCTATGAAGACATCTAAAGGTCCATCAATATTGGACTCTTTACATAAATCGTGGTATTTTAAATTAAATTACTTATAATCAATCAAATGTTCTATAGCCATTAAAAACCTAGAAAGGGCCAGGCACGGTGGCTCAAGCCTGTAATCCCAGCACTTTGGGAGACTGAAGTGAGAGGATTGCCTGAGCCCAGGGTTTCATGACCAAACTGGGCAACTTGGTGAGATTTTGTCTCTACAATATATCAAAAAATTAGCTGGACATGGTAGTGCATGCCTGTAGTTCCAGCTACTTGGAAGGTTGA
>NW_007256404.1:962-9934 GCF_000164805.1 Carlito syrichta | reverse complement strand
ACCCCCCAAAGCCACTGCCCAATTTTCTGCTGATCCACTATCTTCCAGGAACTCTAGGCCCAAGGCTGGGGTGTCCTTCCAAATCATCTGTCTGTTCACTATGATCCCAACTCCATACATAAATGAGCCTCCCAAACTGTGGCCATCACAGACTTTCCATTTTGTCAACATCCTGTTCTTTCTGCCTGGTCTTGAACTCTGATGCCTGCCCTCACCCAATGTTTTTTTGGTTTTGTTTAGCATCGACGAGGGGGCTTGCTATGGTGTCCAACCTGGCCTCGAGATCCCAGGGTCCGACCATCTTCCCGTCTCGGCCTCCCAAAGTGCCAAGGAGACAGGCATGGGTTGCCGGCCGTTCCTGCCCCCCCCCCAACGTTTTGAGAGTCATGCCCTCCCTTTCCCTGAGATAGCCCCTGGGAACGAAGCAGGTGAAGAAGTGGGCACCCCAGTGGAGACATGCCCCAGACACAGGTGTTCCACCGGGGAGGGGTCAGCTGAGGACTCTGATCACACTCTCTGGGGTCCCAGGTCGTCAGAAGGGAGAGGGACTTGTGGTGGGGCCCAGAATGGGTTATGGAGGAAAGGCGTAGGAGCTCAGGCCTGTCATCACAGCACTCTGGAAGACTGAGGCAAGAGGATGGCCAGAGCCCCTATGTTCGAGACCAACCCGGGCACCTTACCGAGACCTCATCTCTACAAAAAGCCAAAAAATGAACTGAGCTTTCGGACGCCCATTTGTCATACCAGGCACTCGGCTGGTCACTGTGGGAGGATCACAGGAGCCCACAGATCAATCCTGGGGAGTCATGGAAGCTGGTCATGATGCAAGTGGGAGTCATCTATTTTGTTGACAGAGTCTCCGTCACCCAGGATGGGGAGCGGTAGAACAATTGTGTCTCCTGGGGACACCACCTGAGGGGCTCAGGCGGTACTCCAGCCTTGGCCCCTGAGCAGCTAGGACTCCAGGGAAGACCATGCCCGACTCGATTTTGGGGACCTCTTGCTGAGATGAGATTGTGCTGGACTCCAACCCCTGGGTTCAGGCAGCCTGCCACCACGGCCTCCCAGGGCGCAGGGCTGATGGTTGTGAGTAACAGTGCCCGGCCTGGACTTGACGGTTCTGTCAGTGGGAACAATGTTAAGGAATGCCTCAAGATGGAGGCCACCGGTTCCCTTGTAGCCGGGACTGTGGGTGCCACCATGTGCGATTCCATTGTTTGGGTTCCAGAAAGTGATGAGGACTCGCTATGTGGCTGAGGTTGGTCTTGAAATCTTGTGCTCAGCAGTCACATGCCTTGGCCTCCCAGAGCCACAGCCTGATTGTCTGCCAATCCACCCTCTTTCGGGAACTCTAGGCCCAAGGCTGGGTCCTCCTTCACAAATGATCTCTGTATGTTCACAATGATCCCAACTCCATACACAAATGAAAGTTGTTTTTTTTTCCTTTTTTCTTTTTTTCTTTCAGTTGCCCAGACTGAAGACTGGTGGCTCGATCCCTGCCACCGCAGCCTCAGTCTGCCAGGCACTGGGAAACCTTTCCCTGGTCTTTCTAATAGACAAACTGACAGGCACACTCCACCACATCCTGCTCATTTGGGATGGAGGGTAGAGACAAGGTTTGCTGAGGTGCCTAGGCTTGTATCAGCCCTCAGACTTGGGCTGACCACAGGCCTCAGCCTCCAAAAGCACTGGGATGATGAGGCTAGCCACCCAAGCTCCGACTCAATTTTTCATTGAAATCAAACCAGAAGGCCTGGTGTGGCAACCCATGCCTGGAATTCCAGGACTCTGGGAGGCCGAGGCGGGAATATGGCTGGAGCCCAAGAGCCCCAGGCCAGCCTGGGCAATGTAGGAAAACCCCATCTCTGCACCCCTCCAAACAGGGTGTCTGGGTTCAAGGTGCCTGTTGTCCCAGCCAACCCAGAGCCTGAGGTGGGAGGATCACCAGAGACTGCGATTTTGAGCCTAATGGTGAATGATGGCTGTGTCCCCAGGTCCCAGCCTGGGCAACAGAACTAGACCCTATCTCAAAAAATATCAGATTCGTACAGATTCTCAACTGTGTATGCTGTGTTCACAGAGAGACTTGTCTTAGAGCCAGGAAAAATGGGATTGGGGGAAAGGAATGCCCCTGGGTGAGGAATGTGTCCCTAACCTTTCTTGGTAGAAGGTCATTGTTGCCGAGTCAGCCTGCCTGGGGCACATTTCTCCCCCTCAGAGTGGAGAACCAGCAGTAACCCGGCCAGGTAGTCAAGAAGTCCCACACCAAAACAGGGCTACAAATTGTGGGGATTGGTGCTGTATTGTGCTGAGGTTGGGGGACCTTAATATGTGGGGGGGCAGCAGAGGAAAGACTGAGGGCAAAAGGTTTGGAGAAGAATGCATTTCTTTCTTTCTTTCTTTCTTTCTTTCTTTCTTTCTTTCTTTCTTTCTTTCTTTCTTTCTTTTTCTTTCCTCACTCGTTTGCTAGGCTGCTCTCAAACTGCCCAACTCTGGCCATCCTCTTGTCCTGGTCCTCCCAAACTGCTGGGATCACAGGCTTTCCATTTGTTCAACATCCTGGTTTTCGGGCCTGGTCTTGAACTCTGGGATTATGCGATCCTCCCACTGAGACCAGCCCTCACCCAATGTTTTCTGGGATTTATTTGAGGTTGAGGTGGGGGATTGCTATGGTGTCCAGCCTGGTCTCAAACTACCGGGCTCTGGCCATCTTTCCATCTCGGGCTCCCCAAATGCCAAGGAGACAGGCATGAGTTGACCCGCCATCTTCGAACTCCCAACAATTTGAGAATCATGCCTTCCTTTTCCCTTTGCTGGTCCCTGGGAGGAGCGAGTAGTTTCACTATGGGAAAAGAGATGGGCAGAGTGGTGGGCGTTTCAGCAGAGACACGCCCCTGCACCATGCTCTCCCCTGGGTGAGGACTTGGTGGGTGACTCCGACTGCACTCTCCAGGGTCCCAGGTCGATGTAAGGGAGCAGACCTTGCAGTGGGGCCCTGAGAAGGGTGTGGAGGCTGAGTGCGGGGGCTCACTCTAATTATCATGGTGCCCTGGGAGGCCAAGGTGAGAGGATGTCCTGAGACCACATGTTGGAGACCAGCCCAGGAACTTTGGTGAGAGCTCCTCTCTAAAAGAAGCCAAAAGAATTAACCAAGTGTGGTGATGCATGACTGTCGTTATGGCAACTTGGGAGGCCACGTCGGGAGGATTGCTGGAGCCCAGTCGGTGGAGGCCATGGTGGTGGAAAGCAAACCCCTGCACTCTGGCCTGGGAGACAGAGCCCCCACACGCAGGCTCCACACCCCTCTTGGGGCCCTACCACAAGACCTGCTCCCTTCCGTTGACCTGGGACCCTGGAGAGGGCGGCCAGAATCACCCACCGAGCCCTCGCCCAGAATAATGATACTCAGCTCTCAACTCAGAATAATAATACCAACCACCACAACCACAGGCCAGGCTCAGTTACTCAGACTGGCATCCCGGCCATTTGGAAACCCAGGTGAGTAGATGAACTGAGCCTGTGCGTTCAACACCAGCCTGGGACACGGGGTGAGACCTTGACACGGGCATCAAAAATAAATCCAAAGATTAGCCTGGCATGATGGCCTAGGCCGGTAGTTACAGCCACTCGGGGGGCCAAGACAGGAGGATTGCCTGAGCCAGTCAGGTGGAGTCCCCGGTGGCTGAGAGTGTTCCCCTGTGCTCCAGCCTGAGTGACAGAGTTGGATTCCGACTCCAAATAATAATAAGGACCACCAACACCAACACCACCACCCCTGCCATGCTGTGTGAAGTGTAACCCTCAGGGATGGGAGAGGAAAAGGCACTTTCCATTCTGTTATTCTCGGGAGGTATCAAAGGTGGCCTCTGGGAATGTCCGTCCCATGCCTTTGGTCACACACTCCAGAAGGCCTGCCTCCACCCTCCACACTCATGCCCCACAGAAAAGATTTGTGTGAACTCAAGGAACAGACAGCCCAGAGCTAGGGTGGGCGTTGGGCACAGAGCGATCAAGGCAGTCCAGCAACGTCACAGCCAGCTCAAGTTCCAGTCACCATGTCTGACACCTTCAGGCGAGATAGGACCCTTCCTATTCCAATCACACCATTGCTCCTTGCCCACGTGGACCTTTCACTCGGGATTTGTGAAGGCCCATTGGGACACACATGGAGGCTTTTTTTGTCATCAAAAATTCCGTCTGTGGGGCTGTGGCACAGGGGCACGATCATGGCTCCCGGGGCCTAGAATGGTGGGGCTCAGGTAGTCCTCCTGCCTCGGCCCCTGAATAGGTGGGAATCCACCCTGGGGAATAGGGGGCCACCACGACTGATTCGATTTTGGGGACCTCTTGTTGAGACAAGATCTGGCCTTGTTGCCCTTGCTGGTCTCTGACCCCTAGGCTCAGACAGCCTCTTCCCTCTGCCTCCCAACCCCATACACAAATGGATGCTATTCTTTTTTCCTTTTTTCTTTGAGTCAGAGTCTGACTCTGACCACCAGGTTGGAGGGCAGTGGCTCATTCTTGGCCACTGCAGCCTCAGCCCACCGTGTTCCAGTGAGCCTTTCCCCGACCTTCCGAAGAGCTGAATGACACCATGCCCAGATCATTTTGGATGGAGGGTACAGATGAGGTCTCACCGAGGTTCCCCAGCAGATATTGGCCTACAGACTTGGACCAGTGGCTGATCTTGGCCTCCCAAAGCGCTGAGATGATGAGGCTGAGCTCTGAAGCCTGGCCTCTATCCTTTGTCGAAAATGAACCAGAATGCCTGGCGTGGTGAGTCACACCTGAAATCCCAGCACTCTGGCAGGCGGAGGAGGGAGGACGGTTGGAGCCCAGGAGCCCAAGCCTAGGCTGTGCCATGCAGGGAGACCCCGTCTCCGCACCACCCAAACAGGGGCACTGGGGTCAAGGTGTACATCATTCCAGCCATTCCAGAGACCAAGGCGGGAGAGTCGCTGGAGCCCGAGATTGCAAGACTGGTGGTGAATGACGGTCGTGTCCCCTTGCCCCAGACTGGGTCACAGAGACAGACCCTGTCACAATAAACATCTTTACCATACACAGATTCTCAACTGAGCATGGTGTGTTCACAGGGTGACTGGCTTTAGAACCAGGAAAATAGGATTGGGGGAAGAAGTGTCCCCAGTTGAGGGATGTGTCCCCGGCCTTTCTTGGTGGAAGTTCCCCGTTTTTGAGTCAGAGAGTCAGCGAGCCTGGGGCCCATTTCTCACCTCAGAGAGAAGTGCCAACAGGAACCCAGCCAGCAGTCCTGGTAACTCCCACACCAAAGCAGGGGCAGCCTTTGGTGGCGTTTGGGGCTGGAAGGTGTTGAGCTTGGGGGACACTCACATGTGGAGTAGACGAGGGGGAAGGACTGAGGGCAGAAGCTTTGTAGGAGAATGGATTTCTTCTTTCTTTCTTTCTTTCTTTCTTTCTTTCTTTCTTTCTTTCTTTCTTTCTTTCTTTCTTTCTTTCTTTCTTTCCTTTGTTTTCTTTCCTCACTAGGTTGCCCAGGCTGCTCTCAAACCATCCAACTCGGGCCTACCTCTCGGCCTGGGCCTCCCAAACTGCTGGAATCACAAACTTTCCATTGGTCAACATCCTGGTCTTCCTTCCAGGTTTTGAACTCTGGGCCATAGGTGATTCTCCCGCCAAGGCCTGCCCTCACCCAAGGTTTTCTGGGTTTTGCTTGGGGTGGAAGTGGTGCTTGCTATGGTGTCCAGCCTAGTCTCGAGATCCCAGGATATGGCCATCTTCCCGTCTCGGTGTCCCCTAGTGCAGAGTAGACAGGTTTCAATAGCCCTGCCGTCCCTGCCTCCCAGAAGGTTTGAGAGTCATGACCTCCCTATCCCTGATGTGAACCCTGAGAGGAGTGAGCAGGTCCACCCTGGGGAATGAGGAGGCCAGAGGGCTTCATGTGCTGGCAGAGACCCACCCCTCCGCCAAGACCTCTCCCCAGGTGAGTTCTTGACAGGCAATTCTGTCCACCCTTTCTGGGGTCCCGAGTCATTGGAAGGGAGCAGACCTCGTGGTGGGGCCCCAAGAGGGCTGTGGAGCCTGGGCTCGGGTGCTCACACCTGTCACTCTGGCACTGTGGGAGGCCGAGGCGAGAGGATGGCCTGAGCCCCCAGGTTCAAGACCATCCCCGGCATCTTGGCAAGACCTCACCTCTATAAGAAGCCAATAAAATGAACCCAGCGTGGTGGCACACACCTGTCATTCTGGTCACTTGGGAGACCATGGTGGGAGGATTGCCAGGGCCCATCCATTGGAGGTCATGGTGGTTGAGAGCAGGCACATGTGCTCTGGCATGGGTGAAAGAGTGGGGCTTAGACTCAGAATAATAATACCAACTACCAGCACCACCACAACCACCGGCCAGGCTCAGGGACTCAGCCTGACATCCTGGCTCTTAGGAGGCCCAGAAGAGTGGTGGCCTGAGGCTGTGGGTTCAATACCAGACCAGGACATGGGGTGAGGCCTCTTCTCAGCCATCAAAATTGAATTCAAATATTAGCCAGGCATGGTGGCACAGGCCTGTCATTCCAGCCACTTGGGGGTCTGAGGTGGGAGGATTGCCTGATTCTAGCAGCTGGAGTCTGCAGTGGCCGTGAGCCAGCTCCTGTGCTCCAGCCTGAGTGACAGAGCAAAATTCCGACTCCAAATAATAATAATCATGACCAGCACCACCACCAACACCCCTGCCATCCGACGCGAGTAGTCAATCACAGGCATGGCAGAGGAAAAGGCACTTTCCAGCCTGTCGTTCATGGGAGGTTTCAATGTTGGCCACCAGACACGTCCATCCCGCACTTTCAGTCTCTCACCCCAAAAAGCCTGTCTCCTAACTCCATGCCCCACTACAAAGATGCATGTGAGCTCACGGAAGAGATGGCCCCTGCTAGTGCGGCCATCAGGAACAGAGCGATCAACGTGGTCTGGCAACACCATGTCCAGCCCAGGTTCCGGTCACCCAGTCTGGAACTTTTGGGCAGGGGGAGTGCCCCTT
This sequence comes from Carlito syrichta, assembly GCF_000164805.1. Taxonomy (NCBI): domain Eukaryota; kingdom Metazoa; phylum Chordata; class Mammalia; order Primates; family Tarsiidae; genus Carlito; species Carlito syrichta. Next base: position 2,922 of record NW_007256404.1, on the reverse strand, counting down.
CCTCTCCTGATCACTCCATCGTCCCCCACCCACGTGGACCATTTGCTGGGGAGCCATGGATGCCCATCGTGACACACGTGGCAGGCATCTTTTTGTCACAGGAATCGCCTTCACCAGGCTGGAGTGTGGTGGCATGATCATGTCTTCCAGGGCCTCGACCTGTGGGACTTAGGCAGTCCTTTTGAGCTCTGGTTGTTAATTTAGGGTCAGAATCCCCAGGCATCAATAATTTAGAAACCAATTACCTTGGTCTTTTGCCATTCTGGGAAGATAATAGGGGCTATCAGTTACCATAGCTTTTGTACAGGAGTTTAAAAAACCTGAAATATCAACTGACCATTCAGATTTTTAGGTAAACTAAAACATATTGGAGAAGAACTAGAACTACCTGAAAAAGAAAAATCATGATTAATAACAGTTTTGACTTGTGATGAAAAAAGAGTGCAGCCACCTAATAAAGAGGAATGATTAGGAAAACAGTAATAATCTCAGCATCCCATGTAACAGGCTGGAACACTGGAGGAATTGGGATATAAGCCCAATAATATTTTGCTGAATAAACACAACCCACTTGGCACACTATAATAGCCAGCATAGCAACAAAAGCAGTAGAGGGAGTGAGAGAAGTGTTTGAGGGTTAACCAGATCCTCGTCTTCATGAGTGAGCACCTTGATTTGCCCCAATGTGGGCAGTCTGCACCGTCTAGTCAAAACGACTCGATGGTAACGTCTGGGTTGCTGAGTGTGAAAAGACAAATGATTCAATGTCTTTGGTCGAATTGGTGGAGGTTGACGTGGTTGTTGAAAGGTGAGACATTTCAGCTTTGGCACCAACAGCTTCTCTTCAACATCTGCATCCAATTCAGACTGATGGCATGATTTGTGTATCGTCTGGCAGTACCACGATGGGGATGGAGGAGTGGACATGTCTAATTAGATGATTTGGTACCACAATAGGTGATGGTAAATCCTGGGAAAAAACAGAAGCATATCCTCTCCTGCATGTTAAAAGCACATCTGGCCCCTTCCATTCACCTGTAAGAATATTTTTCCATTTTACCATTGTTTTAACAGTATTCTCAGGACTCCAAAGTCTTATCATAGCTGAATGTCCTTGAAGGTACAAATTGAGATGATTAATTACAAACATAGCATGATTTACGATATGATGGGTAGAACTATATCTGTATTTTCCTTACTGCGATTTAATTAATTGATTATTTAACTATTGATGGGCTTGCTCAACTATAGTTTGACCCTGAGGATTATTCGGAATCCCTGTAGAATGTGAGACGCCAAACCAGGTACAAAATTACTGAAAAGCTTTTGATGCATAAGCACGAGCATTATCAGTTTTTAATTGTTTAGAAATACCCACCTGTGAAAAACAAAAGAAAAAAATGTGTAACTACATCTTTATAGGGGTTAGTAAGGGAGTTCTTTCACCTGCTTCCTCTTTTGCTTTAATGGGCATTTTATCAACCTCTTGTTGTGGATCTGAGACATCACTAATTATATTCCATAATGCAAAAGTATCTATAAGCACTCGTTCCGGACCCTGGAGAGTGTAATATAGTTTCAATGTTTCCCCAAACTTTGTCCATGTTTCTACATTTAGGGAACCAGGAGCACTGTTCTTGCACAAAATGGAGAAAACGAGATAATCTTGTAGAGGAAACTTTATTTATTTATATTTTTCGGGTCTTGGAGTCTCACTCTGTCACCCAGCCTGGAGTACAGTTGCCGCTCTCACTCACTGCATCCTCGACCTGCTGGGTTCTGGCAATCAGTTCATCCCAGCCTTCCGAGTAACCAGGATTACAGGAAAACACTTCCATGCCCAGCTGATTTTTTGATTTATTGTAGAGATGAGGTCTCCCTAAGTTGGCCAGGCAGGTCTCAAACCCGCTAGCTCAGGCAGTCTACTCACCTCAGCCTCTCAAAGTGTGGGATTACAGGG
>NW_007256404.1:0-833 GCF_000164805.1 Carlito syrichta | reverse complement strand
TTCAAACCCAGGTGTATTTATTTTGTTTTGATCATTGATCTAAACGCGATGAAATGCTGTCTGTCTTCCCTCAAGTTTGTGACAATGTATCCACTAATTGAATCTTCAAAGCATGTAATTTTTAACAACATGTGTTCTCAAACTATTAACCCTAACCATATAAACTTTAACAACTTAATGCCTAATATGTTTTTCCTAACATTTTATTTTTTCTAAATACAATTACAAAGCCTTTTCTACTATTTCAGCCTTTCTATCTTAATCACCTACTCTAAAATGCAAAAAGTTTTTGAATACTGTAAATTATAGGGCCATCCATCTGTTTTCTTGCATAAATGGCTTCACCTAAAATTAAAACACTCGTAATCATCACAACCTTTTTCGTTATGCTAAAAATACCTATATAACACTTCACAATTATCAAAATGAAAACAACATACCCAAAGCTCTCTAATTAGCAACCAACTTAAAAAACTAAAACTAATAAGCCTATTATGATGCCAAACATGTTGTTTATAATTTGCATCTATAGTCCCCTGAGAGGGATAAAGAGAGCAATGACACACATTCAACCCAAGGCTCCGAAGGGTATGAGAGTGCCACCCTCATTTTTAACCATTGTTGTTGGTACAAACACCAAAAGGGTGGGGACAGAGAAACTCAAATGGAGGGTCATAGCTTGGCAGAAGAATTTCCATTTCACTACTTGCTTGTTTTACTAATAGATTCTTTTAATGGACTACTGTTTTTTTGCATCCCCCAACCCTTCAGATACCAATAGCAAAGATAGCAAGATGAGTAGAAGAGCAGGGTTGATAGAGGCCTAGAGTGAC
>NW_007256403.1:4770-7821 GCF_000164805.1 Carlito syrichta | reverse complement strand
TAACTAGCTAGCCAGCTAGCTACCTGGCTGACCTAACTGCCTAGTACATAGCTAGCCAGCTGTATAGCTAGCTGACTTAACTACTTAGCTACCTAGCTAATCAGCTGGCAGTTGAGCTGATTTAACTAGGTTGTTTAATTAACTAGTTAACTGGTTAGTCAGCTGATTTAACTAGCTAGCTACCCAGCTAAGCAGCTGGCTCGCTAGCTGACTTAACTCACTGACTTAACTAGCTAGCAAGCTGACTTAACTGGCCTGCTTAACCAGGTAGATACCAAGCTATTCAGCTGGATTAACTAGCTGACCTAACTAGCCAGCTAGATGACATAGCTAGTTGTAGATTGCTTCCTAGCTACCCAGCTGACTTACTTAGCTGAAATAATTAGCTAGTCAGATGGCTACCCACCTGACTTAATTAGCATTTTAGCTAGTTAAACAGCAGGATAGCCAAGTGATTTAATGAGTCGACCTAACTAGCTAGGCAGCTGGATTCCAGCTGACTTAACCAAGTAGTCAGCTGGCTAGCCAGCTGACTTAACTAGCTGGCTATCTATCTAGCCAGTTCTCTAGCCATCTGACTTACCTAGCTGACTTAAACTAGCAAGGTGGCTAGCCAGCTGACTTAACTAGCTAGCTACCTACCTAGCCAGCAGGCAAGCAAGCTGAATTAGTTAGGTGAATTGAACAGCTAGCCTGCTTACTAGCATGTTGACCTATATAGCTACCTACCTACTTAGTCAGCTGGTTAGAGAGCTGACTAAACGAGCTGACTTAACCAGCTAGCCAGTTGGCTAGCCAGCTGACTTAACTCGCTGATATCTCTAACTAGCCATTTAGCTATCTAGCTGACATAACTAGTTAGGTACCTACCTTGCCAATTGGCTAGACAGTTCTCTTAACTAGCTGTATTAACCAGCTACCCAGCTGGCTAACCAACTGTCTAAACTAGCTCATTAAATAGCAAGTCACCTGCATAGACTGCTGATATAACTACCTGCCTAAACAAGTTAGCTACCTAGCTTCCAGCTTACTTAACTAGTTAGCTAACTAGGTAGCTACATAACTTCCCAGCTGACTTAAATACTTAACTATCTAGCTAGCTACCAGCTAGCAAGAAGACTTAAATAGTTAGCTGCCTGGCTAGTTAACTGACTTAACCAGCTTATTAAATATTTAGCTTAAACATTATCTAATGTGCTAGCTGGTGACTTAATTATCTGACTTAACTCGTTAACTAATGAGCTAGCTAACTGACACAACCAGCTGACTTAACTCGTTCTCTAACTAGCTAGCTACATGACTCATCAAGTTGACTAACTCGTTAGCTAACTAGCTAGCTAGCCTAATCAACCAACTGATTCCAGCCGTATGCAAACTAGCTAGCTAGCTGACTCAACCAGCTGACTTAACCCGTTAGGTACCTAGCTAACTACCTGACTCAACCTGCTGACTTAACTAGTTATCTCACTAGCTAACTAGCTGTCTTAAACAGCTGACTAAATTAGAAAGCTGACTTAACTAGCTGACTTAGCTAGCTGACTTAACTACTTAGCTAGCTGACTAAACTGGCTGACTTAAGTAGTTATCTAGCACACTTGACTACCTGAATTAAATAGTTAGCTAAATATTTAACTAGCTGAATTACTAAGTGATTTATCTAGTTACCTAAAAAGTTAGGTAGCAGACTTAATTAGCTGACTTAAATAGCTAGCTAACTAGTGAGCTAGCTGACTGAGCTAGCTGACATAGATAGCTAGTGGGTTAGCTAGCTTCCTTAGCTAGCTGACTTAACTAGTTGACTGATGAGATAGGTAGCTGATTTAAGGAGTTTTTAAAACCAGTTAGCTAACTGTTTTAACTACTTGGTAAACGAGTTAACTGGCTTACTTAACTAGTTGGATAATGAGTTAGCTAGGCTAATTAACTTGTTGGCTGATGAATCACCCAACTAGTTAGCTGGTTTAACACGTTGGCTGACTACTCGTCCAACTTATTACCGGGCATAACATGGTGGCCCAATAGTCGGCCGACTAGTTAGCTGGATCAATGAGTTGACTGACGAATTGGCCCACTAGTTAGCACGATTAACTAGTTTGCTGGTTGGTTTCCTGACCTAACTAGTCGGCCAACTATTAGGCTGACTAGTTGACAGGCCTATTTGGCCGCCTAGTTAACAGAGCTAATTTCTCAGTTCCCAAGTTGGCCAATTATTCAGCTGATTGGATATGTGAAATAACTAGTTGGCCCACTACTCAGCCAACCACTTAGCTTACTTAACTAGTTGGCTGGCGAGTTAGCCAGCTGGTCAGCTGAATTAACAAGTTGGCCAGCAAGTGAGCCAACTCTTCAGCAGACTTAACTAGTCAGACAGCGAGTGAGCCAACTGTCCAGGTGAATTAACGAGTTGGCCGGCCAATAAGCCAACTGTTTAGCTGACTTAACTGCTCGGTGGTGAGACAGCTGACTGGTCAGCTGACTTTAGTCAGGTGTCTAGTGAGCCGACTGGTCAGAAGACTTAACTAGTCATCCAGCGATTGAGCTGACCAGTGACCCCAATTAACTAGACAGCTGTCCAGTGAGCAAATGGCAGAGCTGCATTAACTAGTCAGCCAATGAGCTAGCCAACCAGTGAGCTGGCTTAACAAGTCGGCTGGTGAGGAAGCTGACTAGTTGGCTGACGTGTTGTCCTGCAAGTGAGCTGAAAAGTAATTGACCTGTTGGCACGGAGAGAGCCGACTAATTTGCTGACAGGATGGCAGGCAAGTGAGCCGACTTGTTAGCGCACATGATGGAAAGAGAGTGAGGTCACTATTTAACTGATCAGCTGGTTGAGTGACTAGCCGATTAGTTAGCTAAGTAATTAGCTGATTTGCTAGCTGACATAACTAGCTAGCTGACTAGCTAGCTGGCTATCTAGCTGACATAACTCACCAGCAAACAAGCTATCTAGCTGTCTAGCTAGCTGACTTAATTAGCAGGCTATCTGTCTAGTTAGCTGGTTAGCTGACTTAACTATCTATCTGATAATCTAGCTGACTATCTAGTTGAAGG
>NW_007256403.1:0-3837 GCF_000164805.1 Carlito syrichta | reverse complement strand
CAGTTTTCCAGCTGGCTAACCAGGTGACTAACCTAGCTCTCTACTTCTCTAGAGGCCTGGATAGCCAGCTGAATTAACAAGCTGACTTAATTAGCTAGTCATCTGGCCAGCCACCTGACAACTAGTTCACTACCTAGCTTGCCAGCTGAATACAGCTGATTTAACTAGCTTTCTTAGCTAGCTGACCTGCTTCATAACCAGTTGAATTAAGTAGCTTCCTACATAGCTATCCAGCTGGCTATCCAGCTGAATTAACTAAGTGACTTATCTAGATAAGCAGCTGTCTAGCCAGCTGATTAAATAGCAAGCTAAATAGCTAGCCAGCGGGCTATTCAGCTGACTTATCTAGGTGACTTAACTCTCTAGTCAGATGGCTATACAGTTGACATAAGTAGCTAGCTACCTAGCTTGCAAGTTGGTTGGCAGACTGAATTAACAAGCTGACTTAACTAGCTAGCCAGCTGGTTAGCCAGCTGACTTAATTGTCTAGCTACATAGCTAGCCATCAGGCTATACTACTGACAAACTAGCTGACTTAATTAAGAAGCCAACTGGCTAGCCAGGAGCCTTAACTAGCTAGCTACCTAGACAGATAGCTGGATAGCCAGCTGACTTAACTAGCTGACAAAAGTAGACTCCTGATTTCTAGCCAGCTGACTTAACTAGCTACCTACATAGTTAACCCACTGATTTCCTGTGAGCTTAACTACCTAACTACCTAGCTAACCTGCTGGCCAGCGGGCTGACTTTACTAGGTGACTTAACTAGCTACCAGCTTACCATAATAGTTGACTTATCTAGCTAGCTACCTACCTAGTCAGCTGACTTAACTAGCTGCTTCAACTAGCTAGCTCCCTAGCTTGCTATCATATAGCTAACTGACTTAACTAGCTGAATTAACTAGCCAACAAGCTGACATATCTAGCTGAATTAACTAGCTAGCTACCTTGCTAGCGGCTGACTTAACTAGCTAAAATAGTGAGCCAGCTCTCTACACATTTGACGTAATGAGCTTTTTAATAGCTAGCCAGCTGGCTAGACAACTGACTTAATGAACTGACTTAACTCGCTAGCCAGTTGGTTAGCCAGCTGATTTAACTAGCTGATTAACTAGCTTGCCACCTGGATAGACAGCTGACTTCATTGCCTAGCTACCTAGATAGCCAGCAGCCTAGACAGCTAACTTAACTAGCTGACTTAACAAAGTAGCCTGCTGTCTAGCCAACAGACTTAACTAGCTAGCTACCTAGCTAGATAGCTTGAAGGCCAGGTGACTTAACTAGGTGATATAACAAGATAGCCTCATGGCTAGCTAGCTCTCATAACTAGCTACGTACCTACATAGCCCGCTGGCTTTTCAGCTGAGGTAACTACCTAACTACCTAGTTAGCAGGCTGGACAGCAAGCTGACTGAACTGCATGATTTAACTAGCTAGTCAGCTGACTAGCCAGATGGCTTAACTAGATAGCTACCCTGAAAGGCAGCTGGCTAGCAAGCTGATTTAACTTATTGAATTAACCAGCTATCTAGCTGACTAACTAGCTGAATTAACTAGCTAGCTACCTAGTTCTCCAGCTGAGTTAACTAGCTGATTTAACTAGCCAGCTACCTGGCTAGTTAGCTGGCTGGTCAGCTGACTTAACTATCTGACTTAATTACCTAGCCAGCTGGATGGCCAGTTGAATTAACTAGTTGACTGAACCAGCACTTCAGCTAAGTTACCAGCTGACTTAACTAGGTAGCTACATAGCCAGCCAGCTGGGAAGCCAGCTGAATAATCTAGCGGAGGTTACTATCTAGCAAGCTAGAAAGCTAGCTAACTTAACTAACTTCCTACCTAGCCAGCCAGCTGGCTAGCCATCTGACCTAACTAGTTGAGTTAATCAGGTAGCCAGCTATCTAGCAGGCTGACTTAACTGCCTAACTATCTAGCTAGTCAGCTGGATAACAAGCTCACTTATCTAGATAGCTACCTACATAGCCTGCTGTCTTACCAGCTGACTTAACTACCTCATTACCTAGCTATCCAGATGCTGGTGAGCTGACTTAACAAGGTTACTTAACAGCTAGCTAACTGCCTAGACAGTTTACTTAATGAGCTAGCTACACAGCTGGCAGTTGGTTAGCCAGCTGAGTAAACTCGCTGACTTAACTAACTAGCAAGCTGATTTAACTAGCTGAATTAACCAGCTAGCTACCTAGCTAGCCAGATGGCTATACAAGCTGGCTCAACTAGCTAGCTACCTAGCTAGCTATCTTGGTAGCTAGCTGACTAAACTAGCTGTCATAACTAGCTAGATAGCTGACAAAACTAGCTGACTTATATAGCTAGCTTCCAAGCTAGCCAGCTGATTTAACTAGCTGAAGTAACTAGCTAGCCAGATGGATAGCCATGTGACTTGACTAGCTTTTTAACTAGCTAACCAGCTGGATAGCCAACTGACTTAATGAGCTGTCTTAACTAGCTAGCCAGCTGTTTGCCAGTTGACTTAACTAGATGACTTAAACAGCTAGTCAGTTGCCTAGTCAGCTGACTAAACTAGCTGGCTCTCTATCTAGCCAGCTTGCTAGCCAGCTGACTTAAGCTAAATTAAGCTAGCAAGCTGGGTAGCCAGCTCATTTTGCTAGCTAGCTACCTACCTATCCAGCAGGCATATCAGCTGACATAACTAACTGACTTGAATTCCTAGTCTCCTGGCTAGCAAGCTGACTTATCTTGCTAGCTACCTATTTAGCCAGGTGGCCAGACAGCTGACTAAACTAGCTGAATTAATCAGCTAGACAGTTGGATATCCAGCTGACTTAACTCACTGACATCACTAGCTAGCCAGGTAACTCTCTAGCTGACTTAACTAGTTAGTTACCTACCTTGTCAGTTGACTTGCCAGCTCTCTTAACTAGCTGAATTAACCAGCTTGCCAGCTGTTTATCAAACTGACTTAACTAGCTCACTACCTTGCAAGCCAGCTGGCTAACCAGCTGATTTAACTAGCTAGCTACCTAGCTAGTCAGCTGACTTAAATAGCTGCCTAGCTAGCTAGGTGACTTAACCAGCTAGCTAACTAGTTAGCTTACTCATCTAACGTACCAGCTAGGTGGTTTAATTAACTTAACACATTAGCTCATTAGCTAGCTAGCTGACACAACCAGCTGACTTAAATCATTAGCTCACTAGGTAGCTAGCTTACTCATCCAGCTGACTTAACTCGTTAGCTAACTAGCTAGTTAGCCTTCTCGACCAGCTGACTAAACCCATTTCCTTATTTAATAGGTAGCAGAGTCAACCAGCTGACTTACTACATTAGTTAGCTAGCTAACTATCTGACTCAACCTGCCAGCTTAACCCACTAGTTAACTATCTAGCTAGCTTCTTAACCAGCTGACAAAATTAGAAAACTGACTTAGCTAGCTGACTTACCTGGCAGACTTAACTAGTTAGCTAGCAAACTAAACTATGTGAGTTGACTAGTTAGCTAACTATTTAAATAGCTGTATAAGAAGCTGACTTAATTAGCTAACTAGTCATGAACAGATTTAAGTAGATGACTTAAATAGTTAGCTAAAAAGTGAGCTAGCTTATTTTGTTAGCTGACTTAGCTAGCTAGCTTGTTAGCTAGCTGACTTAGCTAACTGACTTAACTAGTTGGCTAACGAGATAGTTAACTGACTTAACAAGTTGATTAATGAGTTAGCTAACTGTTTTAACTAGTTGACAAACGAGATAACTAGTTGACTTAACTAGTTGGCTAAAGAGTTAACTATGTGACTTAACTTGCTGGCTGACAAGTCAGCCGACTATTTAGCTGGTTTTATACATTGTCTGACTACTCGGCTGA
>NW_007256402.1:1990-6476 GCF_000164805.1 Carlito syrichta | reverse complement strand
GATGATTGGTTAGACTTTAGGAAGACGCCATATAGTTATTTTGGGATGAGAACATATGGCACACAGATTCCTTTATTCTTTTTTAGGTTAAGGCCGTGCAGTTGCCTGTATATGAGGATTTCATTTCCCTAGGTTATGCTTCAAAAACCCAAATTCGTGTTTAGCCCTTAGCAAGTCACCCAAAAGTTTTTTTGGGGTTTGAGGACACTTGTAAACCAGATTCCTTATTCTTCCTTAGCAATGGACAGTGCAGTTTCCTGTATATGAGGATTCCCATTATCCAGATTCCTACTCCCAATACGGGTTTGGTGGTTATCTCTTACCAAGACGCTCTGTAGATTTTTGGGAAAAGAGGATTCGTGTAACCAAGATTCCTTATTCTTCCGTAGCAACAGGTCGTGTAGTGTTCTGCATATGAGGACTCCCATTACTGAAGTTCCTACTTCATTCTCAGCAAGATGCTGAGACATTTCCTGGTGAACTAGAATTCCAGTTGCTTGGATATAAAGAGAAAGACTCCCATAAAATACTTGTGGAATTGGAACCCATGATTCTTGGTTCCCTTTTCAAAAGACACCCTAAAAATGTGGCGACATAGAAGCCCAGATTGCTGATTAAACCTTATCAAGAGACCTTGTAGATTTAGGCGATTGAGAACTTCAAGAACAGGATTCCCTTTCCGTTCTCAGCAAGATGACCTGATTTTCCCTGTCAATATGAATTCCAAAAGTCTGTATACCAAAATGCAGATGCCCAGATGTTTCCTAGGGAAGTGGAATCTATGATTCCTGGTTACATTTTAATAATTCTTACTAAATATTTGGAAACTGCAAAACACTCGACCTCTCTCCAAATAAAAGTAGAAACGGAATTTTAGAATGACCAAGTTCAGCTCAAGACCAGGGTTACATCCAAATATGGCAAGAATATACTTTTGTTCTGGGAATCTGGCCTTAGTTGTCCAGAGGAACCAACAGAACTTGTGCAACCAGATACCCTTTTATTACTCTCAAGAGGACCAGAATGTTGCTGGAGTCCTGAAATGACTGATTCGTAATACCCACAAGCCAAATATCTCTGAAAAATGAGACGAGCTCGAAGCCCTGATTCTTGTTTATCCTATAGAAAGACACCCTGAGAATTTTTCTTATTGCTGACTAGTGTATCACAGATTCCTTATTCGTCCTTTGCAAGGGGCCATGTAGTGTCCTGTATATGAGGACTCCCTTTCCCCAGAATCCTGTTTTGAAACCCTGATTCTTGTGTAGCCCTTAGCAAGATGTCATGTAGATATTGTGATAGAGGGACCATGTAAAACAGGTTTCTTATTTCTCCTTAGCAAGAGATCATGTAGATTCTGTATATGAGTACAGCTATTACCTATGTTGCAGCTTCTAAACGCTGATTGTTGTTTATCCCATAGCACATGGCCTGTTGATTTTTAAGACTGAGGATTGTAATAACCCCGATTCTTTTTCTTCCTTGGCAAAGGGCCGTGTATTTTCCTGTATTTTAAAACTCTCATTACATAGATCCTGCTTCGAAACACTGATTCTTTTTTAATCCTATCCAAGATACCCTGTAGATTTTTGGGTTTGACAACTCGTGTAACACAGATTCCTTATTCTTTCTTAGGAAAAGTTTATGTACTTGCCTTTATATAAGTACTACATTTACCCAGATTCATGCTAAAAACACCCTGATTCGTGTTTAGCCCATAGCAAGACGACCTGAAGTTTTTTTGGTATTGAGGACAAGGGTAGCGCAGATTCCTTATTCTAACTTAGGTAGAGGCAGTGAAGTTTCCTGTATGTGAGGACTCCCATTACCCAGATTCGTACTTCAAAACCTGATTCGTGGTTACCTCTTAGGAAGACGTCCTGTAGTTTTTGGATTTGAGGACTCATGTGACAAAGATTCCTTATACTTCCTTACCAATATGACTTGTAGTTTCCTGTATATGACGACTCCCATTACCCAGCTTCCTGCTTCACTCTGCAGGATGCTGAGACAGTTCCTGGTGACCGAGTATTCCAGTTGTTTGGAATCAAGAGAAATACGCCCATAATGTTCTTTGGGAACTGGAATCCAAGATTCCTGGTTCCCCTTCACAAGACCCTCTGTAAAATGTGGAATCTTCAAAACCCAACATCCCAATTCGGATCTGTCCGCTCACAAAAATTTTCTGTAGCTTGAGGTGACTTGATTCGAGGGATTTTGTACCATTATGCCTTTTGATTCTGGGGAATATGATTATGGTTGTAGATGACCCAGGGCACAAAAGGATTTGTAGGGCCAGATCCTTGTTACAACTAACAAATGTATCAACAATATCCTGTGGATCTGTAATGAGAGATATATTATATTGACGGAGCAAGTAGCTCTGAAAAATGCAGAGACACAGAAGCCCAGATTACTGATTAAACCTTATAAAAGGCCCTGTGGATTCCGGTTAATGAGAACTCCTAGAACCGGATTTCCTTTTCGTTCTCAGCAAGATGCCCTGATTTTCCCTGTCAATGTGGATTCCAAACTCTGTATACAAAAAGACAGATGCCCAGAAGTTTCCTAGGGACGTGGAATCCATGATTCCTGGTTACCCTTATAAATACGTACTAAACATTTGGCAACTGGAAAACCCTTGGCCCCTCTCAAAATAAAAAGAGAAATGGAAGGTGAAGGATACAGGGTTCACCTTAAGACCAGAGATACATTCAAATATGTCAAGAAGATTCTTCTGTCCTGGAATCTGGCCTTAGTTGTTCCGAGGAACCGAACGGATTTGGAGTTGCCAATACTCGTTTACAACTTTCATAGGACCAGATGTTGCTGGAGTCCTGAAATGACTGATTCGTAATATCCGCATGTTATATTGCTGTGAAACATTTGGGGAGCTTGAAGTCCTGTTTCTTGTTTGTCTCATAGCAGACACCCAGGGAATTTTTTGGATTGAGGACTCGTAACAAACAAAGATTTCTTTATTCTTCCTTAGTTAGTGGCAGTGTAGTGTCCTGTATGTGAGGACTCTCTTTCTCTATATTCCTGTTTCAAAACCCTGATTATTGTATAGCCCTTAGTAAGACGTCATGTAGATTTTTTGATAGAGGAACCGTGTAAAACAGATTTTTTCTTTTTTCTTAGCAAGAGCCCATGTAGTTTCCTGTATATGCGGACTGCTATTACTCACATTCATGCCTCAAATCCCTGATTCTTCTTTAGTCGTCAGCAAGATGCACTGCAGATTTTCAGGACTGAGGACTCTTATAACCCAGATTCCTTATTTTTAGCAACAGCTGTGCAGATGCCTGTGTATGTGTACTCCCTTTCCCAGATACATGCATCAAAACCCTGATGCTTGTTTAGACCATAGGAAGACTCCGTGAAGTTTTTTGGGGATTGAGAACACATGTCACCCAGATTACTTATTCTTTCTTAGGGAAAGTCCGTGTATTTGCCTGTATATGAGTATTTAATTTCCCTAGATTATGCTTCAAAACCCAAATTCGTGTTTAGTCCTTAGCAAGACACCCTGAAGTATTTTGGGACTTTGAGGATACGTGTAAAGCAGATTCCCTATTCTTCCTTAGCAATAGACAGTGCAGTTTCCTGTATATGACGACTCCCATTATCCAGAACCTACTCCCAAAACCTGAGTGGTGGTTATCTCTTAGCAAGACGCTCTGTAGGTTTTTGGGATGGAGCACTCCTGTAACCAAGATTCCTTATTCTTCCGTATCAACAGGTCATGTAGTGTTCTGCATATGAGGACTCCCATTACTGAAATGCCTGCTTCATTCTCAGCAAGACGCCGACACATTTCCTGGTGACCTAGAATTGCAGTTGCTTGGATATCAAGAAAAAGACTCCCATAAAATTCTTGTGGAATTGGAACCCAAGATTCCTGGTTCACCTTTCAAAGACACCCTAAAATGTGGAGATATAGAAGACCAGATGGCTTATTAAACCTTTATCAATAGACCTTGTAGATTTAGGCGATTGAGAACTACAAGAAACGGATTACCTTTCCGTTCTCAGCAATATTCCCTGATTTTCCCTGTCTATGTGGATTCCAAAAATCTGTATACAAAAATGGAGATGTCCAGATGTTTTCAAGGGACGTGGAATCCATGATTCCTGGTGACATTTTAAAAATTCGTACTAAATATTTGGCAACTGCAAAACCCTCGGTCCCTCTCCAAATAAAAGTACAAATGGAAATCTAAGGATTACCAAGTTCATCTTAAGACCAGAGTTACATCCAAATACGGCAAGAAGATTCTTTTCTTCCGGGAATCTGGCCTTAGTTGTCCCGAAGAAACTATGAGACTTGTACTACCAGATACCCGTTTGCAACTCTCAAGAGTACCAGAATGTTGCTGGAGTCCTGAATTGACTGATTCGTAATACCCACAAGCCAAATATCTCCGAAACATGAGAGGACGTCAAAGCCCTGATTCTTTTTTATCTCGTAGCAAGACATCCTGAG
>NW_007256402.1:0-1168 GCF_000164805.1 Carlito syrichta | reverse complement strand
TCTTGAGGACACGAGTAACACGGATTGTTTATTCTTACTTAGCAATACGAAGTGAAGATTCCTGTATGTGAGGACTCCCAATACCCAGATTCCAACTTCAAATACCTGATTCGTGTTTACCTCTGAGGTGGACGGCCTGTAGTTTCTGGGACTGAGGACTCATGTAAACACGATTCCTTATACTTTCTTAGCAATATGACGTGTAGTTTCCTGTATATGACGACTCCCAATACCCAGCTTCCTGCCTCACTCTGCAGGATGCCGAGAGATTTCCTGGTGACCGAGAATTCCAGTTGTTTCTATATATCTTTCTATATCAAGAGAAAGACGCCCCTAATATTCTTTGGGAAATGGAATCCAAGATTCCTGGTTCCCCTTCACAAGACCTCACCAAAATGTGGAATCTTCCAAAACCAACATCCCAATTCCGACCTGCCCGCACACAAGAATTTTCTGTAGTTTGAGGTCACCTGAATCGAGACATTTTGTACCAATATGCCTTTTGATTCTGGGGAACATGATTATTGTCGTAGAAGTTTCTAGGACACAAAAGCATTTGTAGTGCCAGATCCTTGATTACAACTAAAAAGAAGACCAGAAGTTACTGTGGATCTGTAATGACAGGTTTAGCGTATCTACAGAGCAAGTAGCTCTGAAAAATGTAGGGACCCAGAAGCCCAGATTGCTGATTAAATCTTATCCAGAGGCCCTATAGATTCTGGTTAATGAGAACTCCTCGATCCGAATTTCCTTTTAGTTCTCTGCAAGATGCCCTGACTTTCCCTGTCGATGTGGATTCCAAACTCTGTATACAAAAAGAGAGATGCCCAGAAATTTCCTAGAGACGTGGAATCCATGATTCCTGGTTACCTTTAATAATACGTACTAAACATTTGGCAACTGCAAAACCCTTGTCCCCTCTCAAAATAAAAAGAGAAACGGAAGTTGAAGGATTACAGGATTCACCTTAAGACCAGAGTTACATCCAAATATGGCAAGTAGATTCTTTCAGTACTGGAATCTGGCCTTTGTTGTTCTGAGGAACCTAATGGACTTGGAGTGCCCGATACCCGTTTACAACTTTCAAGAGGACCAGAACGTTGCTGGAGTCCTGAAATGTGTGATATGTAATATCCGCATGCTAAATGGCTCCAAAACATTTGGGGAG
>NW_007256401.1:0-11100 GCF_000164805.1 Carlito syrichta | reverse complement strand
GTAGTTTCCTGTATAGAATGACTCCCATTAACCATCTTCCTGCTTCACTCTGCAGGATTCTGAGACAGATCCTGGTGACCGAGAATTCCAGTTCTTTGGATATCAAGAGAAAGACTCCCATAATGTTCGTTGGGTACTGAAATTGAAGATTCCTGGTTCCCCTTCACAAGACCCTCCTCAATATGTGGAAACTTCAAAACCCAACATCCCAATTCCAACCTGCCCGCCCACAAGAATTTTCTAGTTTGAGGTCACCTCAATCGAGGGATTTTGAACCAATATGCCTTTTGAATCTGGGGAACATAATTATGGTCATAGATATTCCTAGGACACAAAAGGATTAGTAGGGCCAGATCCTTGATTACAACTAAGAAGAGGACCAGAAAGTTCCTGTGGATCTGTAATGACAGATTTAGTGTATCCATGTAGCGAGTATCTCTGAAAAATGAAAGGACCCAAATGCCCAGATTGCTGATTAAACGTTATCAAGAGGCCCTGTAGATTACCATTAATGAGAACTCCTAGAACCAGATTTCCTTTTCCTTCTGAGCAAGATGCCCTGATTTTCCTTGTCAATGTGGATTCCAAACTCTGTATACAAACAGACTGATGCTCAGAAATTTCCTAGGTACGTGGAATCCATGATTTCTGCTTACCTTTAAAAATACGTACCAAATATTTGGCAACTGCAAAACTCTTGTCCCATCTCAAAATAAAAAGATAAACGGAAGGTGAAGGATTACAGGGTTCACCTTATGACCAGAGTTACATCCAAATATGGCCAGAAGATTATCTTTGTCCTGTTTTCTGGCCTAGTTGTTCTGAGGCAACTAGCAGACATGGAATGCCCGATTCCTGTTTACAACTTTCAAGAGGACCAGAATGTTCTGGAGTCCTGAAATGACTGATTCGTTATATCCACATACAAAACTGCTAAGAAACATTTCGGGATCTCGACGCCCTATTTCTTGTTTGTCCCATAGCAGACACCCTGGAAATTTTTTGGATTGAGGACTCGTACAGCACACATTATTTATTCTTCCTTAGTTAGAGGCCGTGTAATGTCCTGTACATGAGGACTCTCCTTCCCTAGACTCCTGTTTCGAAACCCCGATTCTTGTTTAGCCCGTAGTAAGATGCCATGTAGAATTTTTGATAGGGGAACCGTGTAAAACAGATTTCTTCTTTTTTCTTAGCAAGAGGTCAATGAATGTATATGAGAACTGCTATTACATATACAGTCCAATGTATATGAGGACTGCTACTACACACATTCATGCCGAGAATCCCTGATTCTTCTTTAGCCATCAGCAAGATGCCCTGGAGACTTTCAGGACTGAGGACTCATATAACCCAGACTCCTTATTTTTAGCAACAACCGTGCAGTTGCTGTTATATGAGTTCTCCCTTTCCCAGATACATGCGTCGAAACCCTGATGGTTGTTTAGACCTTTTGAAGACGCCCTGAAGTTTTTTGGTGATTGAGAAGACTTGTCACCCAGATTCCTTTTTCTCTCTTAGGAAATGTCCGTGCTGTTGCCTGTATATGAGGATTTCACTTTCCAAGATTGTGCTTCAAAAACCTAATTCTTGTTTAGCCCTTAGCCAGACACACTGAAGTTTTATTGGGGATTGAAGACACGTGTAAACCACATTCCTTCTTCTTCCTTAGCAATAGACAGTGCAGTTTCCTGTATATGAGGACTACCATTACCCAGATTCCTACTTCACAAACCTGATTTGTGGTTACCTCTTAGGAAGTCGGCCTGTAGTTTTTGGGATTGAGGACTCATGCAACAAAGATTCCTTATTCTTCCTTAGCAATATGACGTGTAGTTTCCTGTATATGATGACTCCAAATAAACAGCTTCCTGCTTCACTCTGCAGGATGCCGAGACAGTTCCTGGTGACCGAGAATTCCAGTTGTTTGGATATCAAGAGATAGACTCCCATAATGTTCTTTGTGAACTGGAATCCAAGATTCCTGGTTCCCCTTAACAAGATCTCCCCAAAATGTGGAATCTTCAAAACCCTACATCCCAATTCTGACCTGCCTACCCACAAGAATTTTCTGTACTTTGAGGTCACTGGAATCGAGGAATTTTGTACCAATATGCCATTTGATTCTGGGGAACACGATTATGATTTAAGATGTTCCTAGGACGCAAAAGGATTTGTAGGGCCAGATCCTTGATTACAACTAACAAGAGGACCAGAAAGTTCCTGTGGATCTGTAATGACAGATTTAGGGTATCCAGGGAGCAAGTAGCTCTGAAAAATGTAGGGACCCAGAAGCCCAGATTGCTGATTCATCCTTTTCAAGAGACCCTGTAGATTCCGGTTAATGAGTACTCTAGAAGCGGATTTCCCTTTTGTTCTCAGCAAGATGCGCTGATTTTCCCTTGTGATTTGGATACCCACACTGTGTATACTAATAAACAGATGGCCCGAAGTTTCCTAGGGACTTGGATTCCATGATTCCTCCTGACCCTTAAAAGTATGTAATAAATATTTGGCAACCACAAATCACCAGTCCCTTTTCTGAATAGACGAACAAACGGAAATTTTAGCATTGCAAGGTGCATCTTAAGATAAGAGTTACACACAAACATGGCATGAAGATTCTTTGGGCCCTAGAATCTGCCCTTTGTTGTCCCGAGGTAACCAATGGACTTGTAGGTACACATTATTAGTTATCACTATCAAGATGACCAGAGGGTTGCTGAGAATATATAATGAAAAAATTGTCATATCCAAGAGACCAGTTGCCCTAACAAATGTGGGGATTTAGAAGCCCAGATTCCAGATTATCGCTTATAATGTGGCTCTGAGGAGTTCTGTGATTGGTGACTCCCCTAACCCAGATTCTTTTTGTTCTCAATGAGACTCTCGGACATTACTTGGCGACGTGGATGTAAAAACTCTTAAATACCAATACTTATATGCCCAAATGGTGACCAGGGCCCAGGAAACCAAGATTGCTGGATCCCCTTTAAGAATATGTTCGAACTATGTAGGAACTACTAAAGTCAAGTTTCGAATATCAACCAGATATTCCAGCAGTAGTTTTGGAATTAGGAAGAAATTATGAAGCCAGAAATTACATTATAAAATGGGGAGATGATTCTTTGCGTTGTGGAATTTGGCTTTCCAGCCTCCTGCAAAACAAGTGGAGTAGATAGCCACATTCTCTGTTACAACTAACAAGAGCAGCAGCAGGTCCGTGGGGATCGGTAATGTCAGATTTGTGGTATGGATATAGGAATAAGCTCTGAAAAATGTGAGGAACAGGACTCCAAATTTCCTGATTAGCATTTAGAAATATGCTGTGACTTCTAGATTTGAGAACTACCTGAAGCCAGGGAAAAATTAGCCACTGCTCAGAAGTTTGCTGGTCACATGGAAACTGATTTCCTTGTTCCACATTGGTAACATGAGTAGAAGCTTTCTGGAGACATAGTGTCCCAGATTCCTGCTTCGTTCTCAGCAAAACGACCAAGTGTTTCCGGTGTCCTGGAAGTCCAGACTCTTGGTTTCCAATGAAAAGACTCCAGAATGTCTTGTAGACATGGAAGCCGAGAACCTGGTGACCTCCCAAAAATACCTTCTAAACATGGTGCAACATCTAAACCCAAGTTCCTAATTACGAATAGCTAAACTGCCAGATGTTTCTGGCGTATGACTTAACCCTGAACTCAGGGCTCACATTCAAAAGAACCGAGATAATTACTTGTGTCCTGGATTTTGGCGTTAGAGGATCCAGAATCTAAATGGACTTCTAGTGCCATATTACCCTTTAAACTATCGAAAGGACCTGAATGTTGCTGGTCTTCTGGAATGATTGATTCATACTATCCAAATAGGAAACAGCTCAGAGAAATGTAGGGACGTCGAAGCCCAGAGATTTCTAGAAGTTAACAAGACGTCCTGTACATTTTTGTAATCGAGGACTCGTGGAAACCCAATTCTTTATTCTTCCTTAGAAATAGCCCCTGTAGTTTCCTGCATCCATTCCCGAGATTCCTGCTTCGAAATCCTGATTCTTGTTTAACTCTTATCAAGATGCCCAGTAGATTTTTGGCATTGAGGACACAGGAAAACCAGATTCCTTATTCTTTCTTAGCAAGGGACTGTATAGTTTCCTGTGTATGAAGACTCCCAATACGCAGATTCCTGTTACGAAAACCTGATACTTGTTTAGCCCTGAGCAAGACGCCCTGTAGATATTTAGGATTGAGCATATGTTAACCCAGATTCCTTATTCGTCCATAGCAAGAGGCTGTGAATTTTCCTGTATATGAGGACTCCCATTCCCCAGAGTTTTGCGTCAAATCCCTGATATATTTTTATCCCTTAGTAAGACTCCCTGTAGTTTATTGGGATGTGAGGACTCGTGTAACCTAGATTCTTTATTCTTCTGTAGCAAGAGGCCATGTAGGTTCCTGTATATGAAGACTCCCATAACGCAGATTCCTGCTTCTTTCTCTGCAATTCGTTCAATATTTCCTGATGAACGTAGATTTACAGTTGTTTGGATATCAATAGGAAGACTCACATGTGGTACCTGGGAACTGTAGTCCAAGTTCCCATGGTCCCCTTAACAAGATATTGTAACAGTGTGGAATGTTGTAAACCCAATATCAAAATTAATACCAGCCCGTCCACAAGAAATTTCTCTATGTTGAGGCAACCTGAAGTGAAGGATTTAGTAGCAATATGCCAATTGACACCTGAGGAAGTGGATTTGGGCCGAAGATGTTCATAACAAACAAACGGAATAGTAGGTCCAGATCCTCGATTACCCGGATTCTTGTTTAGCCCACACGAGATGACCTGTTGATTTTTAGGACTGAGGACTACTATAACCCCGATTCTTTTTCATCCTGGCATGGTGCCGTGTATTTTCCTGTATATTAAGTCTCTCATTACATAGATCCAGCTTCGATACTCTGATTCTTTTTTTGCCCTTTCCAAGATGCCCTGTAGATTTTTGGGATTGAGGACTCGTGTAACCCAAATTCCTTATACTTTCTTAGCAAAAGGTCATGTAGTTGGCTGTATAAAAGGACTCCATTTCCCCAAATTCATGCTAAAAACATCCTGATTCGTGTTTAGCCCATAGCAAGATGACCTGAAGTTTTTTGGGATTGAGGACACGAGTAACGTGGATTCATTATTCTTACTTAGCAATAGGCAGTGAAGTTTCCTGTATGTGAGGACTTCCATTAACCAGATTCCGACTTCAAAACTTGATTCATGGTTACCTCTTAGGAAGACGGCCTGTAATTTTTGGGATTGAGAACTCATGTAACCAAGATTCCTTATACTTCCTTAGCAATATGACATGTAGTTTCCTGTATATGACGACTCCCATTACCCAGCTTCATGCTTCACTCTTCGGGATGCCGAGACAGTTCTTGGTGACCGAGAATTCCAGTTGTTTGGATATCAAGAGAAAGACTCCCATAATGTTCTTTTGGAACTGGAATCCAAGATACCTGGTTTCCCTTCACAAGACCCTCCATAAAATGTGGAATCTTCAAAACCCAACATCCCAATTCCGACCTGCCCGCACACAAGAATTTTCTGTAGTTTGAGGTCATCTCAATCGAGGGATTTTCAACCAATATGCATTTGGCTCTGGGGAACATAATTATGGTTGTAGATGTTCCTAGGATACAAAAGGAATTGTAGGGCAAGATCCTTGATTACAACCAACAAGAGGACCAGAAAGTTCCTGTGGATCTGTAATGACAGATTTAGTGTATCCACCGAGCAAGTATCTCTGAAAAATGTAGGGACCCAGAAGCCCAGATTGCTGATTAAACCTTATCAAGAGGCCCTGTAGATTCCAGATAATGAGAACTCCTAGAACCGGATTTCCTTTTCGTTCTCAGCAAGATGCCCTGATTTTCCTTGTCAATGTGGATTCCAAACTCTGTATAGAAAAACACAGAAGCCCAGAAGTTTCCTAGGTACGTCAAATCCATGATTCCTGGTTTCCTTTAAAAATACGTACCAAATATTTGGCAACGGCAAAACACTTGTCCCCTCTCAAAATAAAAAGAGAAACGGAAAGTGAAGGATTATAGGGTTCACCTTAAGACCAGTGTTACATCCATATATGGCAAGAAGATTATTTTTGTCCTGTATTCTGGTGTAGTTGTTCCAAGGAAACTAACGGACTTGGAATGCCCGATTCCCGTTTACAACTTTCAAGAGGACCAGAATGTTGCTGGAGTCCTGAAATGAGTGATTCGTTATATCCGCATACAAAACTGCTAAGAAACATTTCGGGATCTCGACGCCTTGTTTCTTGTTTGTCCCATAGCAGACACTCTAGGAATTTTTTGGATTGAGGATTCGTACAACAGAGATTCTTTATTTTTCCTTAATGGAGGCCATGCAGTGTCCTGTATGTGAGGACTTTCTTTCCCTAGATACCTGTTTGGAAACCCTGATTCTTGTTTAACCCTTATTAAGACGCCCTGTAGGTTTTTTGATAGAGGAACCGTGTAAAAGAGATTTCTTCTTTTTTCTTAGCAAGAGACCATGTAGTTTCCTGTATATGTGGACTGCTATCAACGACATTCATGCCTCAAATTCCTGATTCTTCTTTAGCCATCAGCAAGATATCCTGTAGATTTTCAGGACTGAGGACTCATATAACCCAGATTTCTTATTTTTAGCAACTGCCTTGTAGTTGCCTGTATATGACTACTCCCATTCCCAGATACATGTGTCAAAATCCTGATGCTTGTTTAGACCTTAGGAAGACGCTGTGTAGTTCTTTGGGGATTGAGAACACATGTCACCCAGATTTCTTATTCAGTCTTAGGAAGAGTTCGTGTAATTGCCTGTATATGAGGATTTCATTTCCCTAGATTATGCTTCAAAAACCCAAATTCGTTTTTAGCCCTTAGCAAGACACCCTGAAATTCTTTTGGGGATTGAGGACACGTGTAAACCAGATTCCTTATTCTTCCTTAGCAATAGAGAGTGCAGTTTCCTGTATATGAGGAGTCCAATTATCCAGATTCCCATGCCCAAAACCTGATTGGTGTTTATCTCTTAGCAAGACGCTCTGAAGCTTTTTGGGATGGAGGACGCGTGTAACCAAGATTCCTTATTCTTCCGAAGGAAAAGGTCGTGTAGTGTTCTGTATATGAGTACTCCCATACCTGAAATTCCTGCTTCATTCTCAGCAAGACGCCGAGACATTTCCTGGTGTCCTAGGATACCAGTTGCTTGGATATCAAGAGAAATACTCCCATAAAGTTCTTGTGGAATTGGAACCCAAGATTACTGGTTCTTTTTTCAAAAGACACACTAAAAAGAGGGCGACATAAAAGCCCAGATTGCTGATTAAACCTTATCAAGAGACCTTGTAGATTTAGTCGATTGAGAACTCCAATAACCTGATTCCCTTTCCGTTCTCAGCAAGATGCCCTGATTTTCCCTGTCTATGTGGTTTCCAAAACTCTGTATAGAAAAATGCAGACAGCCAGATGTTTCCCAAGGACGTGGAATCCATGATTCCTGGTTATATTTTAATATCATTCTAAATATTTGACAACTGCAAAACTCTCGGCCCCTCTCCCAATAAAAGGACAAACGGAAATTTAAGGATTACCAAGTTCATCTTAAGACCAGAGTTACATCCAAAAACGGCAAGAAGTTACATTTTTTCCGGGAATCTGGACTTAGTTTTCCCGAGGACCCTAAGGGACTTGTATTACCAGATACACGTTTAAAACTCTCAAGAAGACCAGAATGTTGCTGGAGTCCTGAAAAGACTGATTTATAAAACCCACAAGCCAAATATCTCTGAAACATGAGACGAGGTCTAAGCCCTGATTCTTGTTTATCCCGTAGCAAGACACCCTGAGAATTTTTCGGATTGGGGACTAGTGTATCACAGATTCCTTATTCTTCCTTAGCGAGGGGCCATGTCATGTCCTGTATATGAGGACTCCAATTCCCGAGAAACCTGTTTGGAAACCCTGATTCTTGTTTAGCCCTTAGCAAGATGTCATGTAGATATTGTGACAGAGGAACCGTGTAAAGCAGGTTTCTTATTTCTCCTTAGCAAGAGATTGTGTAGATTCTGTGTATGAGGACTGCTATTTCCTATGGTGCAACTCCTAAACCCTGAATCTTGTTGAGCCCACAGTGCATGGCCTGTTGATTTTTAGGACTGAGAACTGCTATAACCGCGATTCTTTTTCTTCCTTGGCAAGGGGCCGTGTATTTTCCTGTATATTGGGACTCTCATTACATAGATCCTTTTTCGAAACTCGGATTCTTTTTTAGCCCTTTCCAAGATACCCTGTAGATTTTGGGCAATGAGGACTCGTGTAACCCAGATTCCTTATTCTTTCTTAGCATATGGTCATGTAGTTGCCTGTAGATAAGGCCTCCATTTCCCCAGATTCATGCTTAAAACTCCCTGATTCGTGTTTAGCCCATAGCAAGATGACCTGAAGTTTTTTTGTGATTGAGGACACGAGTAACGCAGATTCCTTATCCTTACTTAGCTATAGGCAGTGTAGTGTCCTGTATGTGAGGACTCCCATTACCAGATTCCTACTCCAAAACCTGATTCGTGGTTACCTCTGAGGAAGACGACCTGTAGTTTTTGGGATTGAGGATTCATATAACCAAGATTCCATACACTTCCTTAGCCATATGACGTGTAGTTTCTTGATATGATGACTTCCATTACCCAGCTTCCCGCTTCACTCTCCAGGATGCCAAGACAGTTCCTGGTGACAGAGAATTGCAGTTGTTTGTATATAAAGAAAAAGACTCCCATAGTGTTTTTTTGGAAACTGGAATCTAACATTCCTGGTTCCCCTTCTCAAGACCTCCCCGAAATGTGGAATATTCAAAACCCAACATCCCAATTCTGACCTGCCCGAACACAAGAATTTTCTGTAGTTTGGGGTCACCTCAATCGAGGGATTTTGTACCAATATGCCTTTTGATTCTGGGGTACATGATTATGGTCATAGATGTTCCTAGGACACAAAAGGATTTGGAGGGCCAGAACCTTGATTACAACTTACAAGGGCACCAGAAAATTCCTGTGGATCTGTATGACTGATTTAGCATATCCACGGACAAATAGCTCTGAAAAATGTAGGGACCCAGAAGCACAGATTACTGATTAAACCTTATCAAGATGCCCTGTAGATTCCAGTTAATGAGAACTCCTAGGACTGTATTTCCTTTTCATTCTCAGGAAGATGCCGTGATTTTCCCTGTTGATGTGTATTCCAAGCTCTGTATACAAAAAGACAGATGCCCAGAAGTTTCCTAGGGACGTGGAATCCATGATTCCTGGTTACCTATAAAAATACGTACTAAATATTTGGCAACTGCAAAATGCTTGTCCCCTCTCAAAATAAAATCAATAATGGAATCGGAAGGATTACAGTGTTCACTTAAGACCAGCGTTACATCCACATATGGCATGAAGATTCCTTTTGTCCTGGAATCTGGCCTTAGTTGTTGTGAGGAACCTAATGGACTTGGATTGCCCAATAGCCGTTTACAACTTCAAGAGGAACAGAATGTTGCTGGCGTCCTGAAATGAGAGATTCGTAATATCTGCATGCTAAATTGCTCCGAAACATTAGGAGAACTTGAATCCCAGTTTCTTCTTTGTCCCATACCAGACACCCTGGAAATTTTTTGGATTGAGGACTCGTACAATCAAGATTCTTTTTAGTCCTTAGTTGGAGGCCGTGTAGTGTCCTGTATGTGAAAACTCTCTTTCCCTCCATTCCTGTTTCGAAACCCTGATTCTTCTTTAGCTCTTTGTACGACGCCATGTACATTTTTTGATACAGGATCCGTGTAAAACTGATTTCTTTTTTTTCTTAGCAAGAGGCCATGTAATTTCCTGTATGTGAGGACTGCTATTACCCACATTCATGCCTCGAATACCTGACTCTTCTTTAGCCGCCAGCAAGATGCACTGTAGATTTTCAGATCTGAGGACTCGTATAACCCAGATTCCTTACCTTTACTAAAAGCCTTGCAGTTGCCTGTATATGAGTACTCCCTTTCCCAGATACATGCGTCGAAACCCTGATGCTTGTTTAGACCTTTGGAAGACACCGTGTAGTTTTTTGGAGACTGAGAACACATGTCACCCATATTTCTTATTGTTTCTTAGGAAAAGTCCGTGCAATTGCCTGTATATGAGGATTTTATTTCCCTAAATTATGCTTCAAAAACCCAAATTCGTGTTTAGCCCTTAACAAGACACCCTGAAGTTTTTTTGGGGATTGAGGACACGTGTAATTAAGATTCCTTATTCTTCCTTAGCAATAGACAGTGCAGTTTCATGTATATGAGGACTCCCATTATCCAGATTCCTATTCCCAAAACCTGATTGGTGGTTATCTCTATGCAAGACGCTCTGTAGATTTTTGGGATGGAGGACTCGTGTAACCACGATTCCTTATTCTTCTGTAGCAACAGGTAGTGTAGTGTTCAGTATATGTGGACTTCTATTACTGAAATTCCTGCTTCATTCTCAGCAAAACGCCGAGACAATTCCTGGTGACATGGAATTCCAGTTGCTTGGATATCAAGAGAAAGACTCCCATAAATTTCTTGTGGAAGTGGAACCCAAGATACCTGGTTCCCTTTTCAAAAGACACCGCCAAAATTTGGCGACATAAAAGCCCAGATTTCTGATTAAACCTTATCAAGAGACATTGTAAATTTAGGCAATTGAAAACTCCAATAAATGAATACCCCTTCTGTTCTCAGCTAGATGCCCTGATTTTCCCTGTCTATGTGGATTCCAAAACTCTGTATACAAAAATGCAGATGCCCAGATGTTTCCTAGGGACGTGGAATCCATGATTCCTGGTTACATTTTAAAAATTCGTACTAAATATTTGGCAACATCAAAACCCTCGGTCCGTCTCCAAATAAAAGTACAAATGGAAATTTAAGCATTACCAAGTTCATCTTAAAACCAGAGTTACATCCAAATACGGAAAGAAGATACTTTTGTTCCGGGAATCTGGCCTTAGTTGTCCCGAGGAACCTAAGGGACTTGTACTACCAGATACCCTTTTA
>NW_007256400.1:2630-3413 GCF_000164805.1 Carlito syrichta | reverse complement strand
CAAGACCTCCCCAAAATTTGGAATCTTCAAAGCCCAACATCCCAATTCCGACCTGCCAGCCCACATGAATCTTCTGTAGTTTCAGGTCACCTGAATTGAGGGATTTTGTACCAATATGCCTTTTGATTCTGGGGAACATGATTATGGTCGTAGATATTCGTAGGACACAAAAGGTTTTGTAGGGTCTGATCCATGATTACAACTAAAAAGAGGACCAGAAAGTTCTGTGGATCTGTAATGACAGATTTAGCATAATCACGGAGCAAGTAGCTCTGAAAAATGTGGGACCCAGAAGTCCAGATTGCTGATTAAACCTTTAATAAGAGACCCTGTTGATTCCCGTTAATGAGAACTCCTAGTACCGGATTTCCTTTTCTTTCTCAGCAAGATGCCCTGATTTTCCCTGTTGATGTGGATTCCAAACTCTGTATACAAAAAGAGAGATGCCCAGAAGTTTGTTAGGAACGTGATTCCAAGATTCCTGGTTACCTTTAAAAATACGTACTGAACAAGTGTTTTGTTTGGCAACTGCAAAACACTTGTCCCCTCTAAAAATAAAAAGGGAAACAGAAAGAAAGGATTACAGGGTTCACCTTAAGACCAGAGTTACATCCAAATATGACAAGAAGATTATTTTTGTCCTGGAATCTGGCCTTAGTTGTTCTGAGGAACCTAACGTATTTGGAGTGCCCGATACCCGTTTATAACTTTCAAGAGGACCAGAATGTTGCTGGATTCCTGAAATGACTGATTTGTAATATCCACCTGCTAAATTGCTCCAAA
>NW_007256400.1:0-1131 GCF_000164805.1 Carlito syrichta | reverse complement strand
GGATATGAGGACTGCTATTACCTTTGTTGCAGCTTCTAAACACTGATTCTTTTTTAGCCCACAGCAGAAGGCCTGTTGATTTTTAGGACTGAGAACTCCAATAACCCTGATTCTTTTTCTTTCTTCACAAGGGGCTGTGTATTTTCCTGTATATTAGGACTCTCATTACATGGATCCTGCTTCGACACTCTGATTCATTTTTAGCCCTTTCCAAGATGCCCTGTAGATTTTTGGTATTGAGGACTCGTGTAACCAGGATTACTTATTCTTTCTTAGCAAAAGGTCATGTAGTTGCATGTTTATAAGGACTCCATTTCCCAGATTCATGCTCGAAAACACACTGTTTCCTGTTTAGCCCATAGCCAGACGATCTGAAATTTTTTAGGGATTGAGGACATGAGTAACGCAGATTCCTTATTCGTACTTAGCAATAGGCAGTGAAGTTTCCTGTATGTTAGGACTCCCATTACTCAGATTTCGACTTCAAAAACCTGATTTGTGTTTACCTCTTAGGAAGAAGGCCTGTAGTTTTTGGGATTGAGGACTCATGTAACCAAGATTCCATATACTTCCTTACCAATATGATGTGTAGTTTCCTGTATATGATGACTCCCATTACCCAGCTTCCTTCTTCACTCTGCAGGATGCTGAGGCAGGTCCTGGAGACTGAGCATCCAGTTGTTTGGATATCACGAGAGAGACACCCATAATATTCTTTGGGCACTGGAATCCACGATTCCTGGTTCCCCTTCACAATACCTCCCCCAAATGTGGAATCTTCAAAACCCAACATCCCAATTCTGACCTGCCCGCCCACAAGAATTTTCTGTAGATTGAGGTCACCTGAATCGAGGGATTTTGTACCAATATGACTTTTGATTCTGGGGAACATGATTATGGTCGTAGATGTTCCTAGGACACGAAAGTATTTGTAGGGCCAGATCCTTGATTACAGCAACAAGAGGACCAGAAAGTTTCTGTGAATCTTTAATGACAGATTTAGCGTGTCCATGGAGCAAATAGCTCTGAAAAATGTAGGGATCCGGAAGCCCAGATTGCTGATTAAACGTTATCAAGTGGCCCTGTAGATTTCGGTTAATGAGAACTCATAGAACCGGATTTCCTTTTTGT
>NW_007256399.1:1923-2904 GCF_000164805.1 Carlito syrichta | reverse complement strand
TAACATATGTCACCCAGATTACTTATTCTTCCTAGGGAAAGTCCGTGCAGTTGCCTGTATATGAGGATTTCATTTCCCTAGATTATGCTTCAAAAACTCAATTCGTGTTTAGCCCTTAGCAAGACACACTGAAGTTTTTTGGGGGATTTAAGACTTGTGTAAACCAGATTCCTTATTCTTCCTTAGCAATAGACAATGCAGTTTCCTGTATATGAGGACTCCCATCATCCAGATTCCTACTCCCAAACGCTGATTGGTGGTTATCTCTTAGCAAGAAGCTCTGTATTTTTTTGGGATGGAGGACTCGTGTAACCAAGATTTCGTATTCTTCCGTAGGAACAGGTTGCGTAGTGTTCTGTGTATGAGGACTCCGATTACTGAAATTCCTGTTTCATTCTCAGTAAACGCCGAGACATTTCCTGGTGACCTAGAATTCCAGTTACTTGGATATCAAGAGAAATATTGCCATGAAATTCGTCTGTAATTGGAACCCAAGATTCTTGGTTCCCTTTTCAAAAGACACCATAAAAATGTGGTGACAAAGAATCCCAGATTGCTGTGAAACCTTATAAAGAGACCTTGTGGATTTAGGCGATTGAGAACTGCAAGACCCGGATTCCCTTCCCATTCTCAGCAAGATGCCCTGACTTTCCCTGTCTATGTGGATTCCAAAACTCTGTATACAAAAAATGCAAATGTCCAGATGTTTCCTAGGGACGTGGAATCCTTGATTCCTGGTTACATTTTAATAATTCGTCCTAATATTTGGCTAGTGCAAAAACCTCGGCCCCTCTCCAAATAAATGTACAAACGGAAATTTAAGGATTACCAAGTTTATCTTAAGACCAGATTTACATACAAATATGGTAAGAAGATACTTTTGTTCGGGAAATCTAGCCTTAGTTGTCCTGAGGAACCTAAGGGACTTGTATTAACATATACCCGTTTACAACTCTCAAGAGGACCAGAATGTTCCAGGAG
>NW_007256399.1:0-824 GCF_000164805.1 Carlito syrichta | reverse complement strand
CTATCAGGAGAAGAGCCCCATAATGTTCTTTGAGAACTGGAATCCAAGATTTCTGATTCCCCTTCCAAAGGCCTCCCCAAAATGTGGAATCTTCAAAACCCAACATCCCAATTCCGACCTTCCCACCCACAAGAATTTTCTGTAGTTTGAGGTCACCAGAATCGAGGGATTTTGTAGTAATATGCCTTTTGATTCTGGAGATCATGATTTTGGTCATAAATATTCCTAGGACACAAAAGGATTTGTAGGGACAGATCCTGGTTTACAACTAAGAAAAGGACCAGAAAGTTCCTGTGGATCTGTAATGACAGATTTAACACATCCACGGAGAAAGTAGCTCTGAAAAATATAGGGACAGATGCCCAGATTGCTGATTAAACCTTATCCAGATGCCCTGTAGATTCCGGTTAATGCGAACTTCTAGACCGGATTCCCTTTTCGTTCTCAGCAAGATGCCCTGATTTACCCTCTCGATGTGAATTCCAAACTCTGTATACCAAAAGACAGATGCCCAGTAGTTTCCTAGGGACATGGAATCCATGATTCCTGGTTACCTTTAAAAATACGTACTAAACATTTGGCAGCTGCAAATCCCATGTCCCCTCCAAAATAAAAAGAGAAACGAAATGTGAAGGATGACAGGGTTCACCTTAAGACCAGTGTTACATCCCAATATGTCAAGAAGATTCCTTTTATTCTGGACACTGGCTGTAGTTGTTCCGAGGAACCCAATGGACTCGGAGTGCCCAATACCAGTTTACACTTTCAAAGGACCAGAATGTTCCTGGAGTCCTGAATGTCTGATTCGTGATATCTGCATGCAA
>NW_007256398.1:5476-6222 GCF_000164805.1 Carlito syrichta | reverse complement strand
AAGTGGGGCATGCAGTAGTTCTCATTCAATGGTGACCAGGACAGATAAAAACAGCCACAGGAGATTTAAGCACCAGGATTCTTAAGTTATCACCCTCTGGTTTAAATTCTATACTTTCTTGACTTCTCACACATTAGTTGGCTCCCTGTACTTCATACCACACATTAGCAAAACAGAGTTTAATTACAGTGTCCAACCATATCAATGTGTTACATGGATGTACTTCCTAAGGCATAGTCTTGCCCAAGGTTATCTCAATATATGTTAACGAAGAGTTTAGTCTAATTGCTCCTTTCTAATACTTTTGGAAAAAAGATTTTCAACAGTGTTAGCTCTGTGGTGCTTAAAAGTTTATACTTTCTTTCCTATGAGCATTTCCTAAATCTCTTACACTTCATCCCTTAATTTCTAAAATATTGACTCCATTCTTTCCAGCTACTCTTGTTGCCAAAATTCTCTATGCCAACTTCACTAGAACTTAAGTTGTCACTTTCTCATAAAATAAATACTAGCATTTTTGTAATTTTTTAAAAAGCAACTGATTATGTTCACCTGTTGGACCACAGGCTGATATTTCTGTATTTCAGACTTTATTCTAATTCCTCAATCTAGGGTTGACTTAGTGAAATATACATCACATCAACTGAGACACTGATGATTTGATATATGTTGTACACATTTATGTGCCTTTATTTAAATATTTTAATGAATCGGTTTAGCTGTAATAGAGTATACATATTTTTAAA
>NW_007256398.1:0-4247 GCF_000164805.1 Carlito syrichta | reverse complement strand
CAGGGCAAAGTATAAAGTTGAATGTGACATTGCTGTTGTACTTCTTCTTATGGCTTTAAGCACACTCAAATAGTCGAGACACAAAGAGATTTATTAGAAGATAAACTTACAATGTGATAGAAAGTTGAAGATACATTTCAGGCTAAACATCAGGGAAGGACTCTCAGAACCACACTGCATGCTGACTCAGGACGAGAGACAGAAATTAGAAAAAATGGCACAAGAAGGCCCCTTCTATAACGGGTCTCTTTAGAATACACAGTTCCTGAAAAACATTGGAACACTGAGCCATTAATGTGTTTGTGAGAAATGTGTGCATAGACTCTTTCACCAACCTCTATTGTTGGAGAGTAAATATGCATTCATTCTAAATAAAGAACAATCTGACAATGTTCAGTAAAATTATGTTTATATATAGGACAATTCTGCTCATTGGTACATATCCTAGATAAAACATAACACAGGCCCATAAGGGAATATTGTGTTGGTGTGGTGTTGGTGAGCTATGGCCATCTGAGTGTCCACTGTAGGATGCAGGGGAAGTAAGTAAGGCAGAGGTTAGTCAGAGGCTAATATGCCAGAGTTGGAAACAGCAGATGAAATGTGCATATAAAGATCTTACAGGCTTGAAGATAAGTGGAAGATACTGAATACAACAAGACATATAGCCTGTTATTTTAAATGCAAATTGAAAATATATGCACACAAACATTAAATTGTATAGTATAAGACTATTTTTATTAGGGTTCTCCAGAGAGACAGAACCACTAAGAAATAGAGAGCTAGAGATAGACATAAATATAGATACAAATAAAGATACATAATAGGGTATTATTGGGGGATCTTATTAGGGGTTCATGTGACTGTGGCTGAGAAATCCCAGAAAAGGCTGTCTACAAGGTGGAGACCTGGGATGATGGTAGTATGGCTCACTCTATGTGTGAAGACCTCAGCACTAGAGAAGTTGACAGTGTAACACTCAATCCAAGGTCAGAGGCCAGAGATCATGAGGGCCGAGATGTGATGAAGTCTTACAGTCCTAAAGATAGAAAGCTTGGAGTTTTGATGTCCAAGGACAAGAGAAGAACAGAATATCCCAATTCCAGAAGAGAGAAGTTGCCTTATTTTAATACAACCCTCTGCTGATTGAATGGTGACTGGTCACATTGAGAACAGACCTTCCCCACTCAGTCTGATGACTCACATGCTAGTCTCCTCTGGGCACATCCTCACAGACACATCCAGAAATAATACTTTACCTGTTCTCGAGGTAATCTCTAGTTACTTTTCAGTCCAGTCAAGGTGACACCTAAAAATAACCATTACACTAATTGATACAAAAATACACAGTTAAAGCATGACTATTATCAAGTAAAAGGATAACAAGTGCTGTCAAGGATGTGGAGCAAAGAGAACACTTGCACATGGTTGGTGAAAATGTAAACTGATGCAGCCATTATGGAAAACATTATGAAGATTTTTTAAAAAAACTAATAAATGAATCTACCATATGATTGTGCAATCCTATTCCTGGATGTATGTCAATTAGAACTGAAATCAAGATCTTGCAGAGATATTTAAACTCCCATATTAACTGTGCCATTATTATAATAACAAAGATATGTTTAAAAAAATCTAAGAATGTACACAGGATAGAGAACATGAGGTATATGTACACAATGGAATATCAGCCTTTCAAAAGGAATTCCTGTCATTTTCAACAACATAGATGAACCTGAAGGATGTTATGCCAGACTTAGAAAGACAAATATCACACAATCTCTCTAATATGTTAAATCTAGAAAAGTCAAACTAACAACAACAACAAAAATAGTGGTATGGTGAATACAAGGGGCTGGGGCTGAGGGTAAGAAGGGGATTGTTAGTCATGAGGTACAAACTTACAGTTATGAGAAATAAGTTCTGGAAATCGAATGTATAGCACAATGGCTGTAGTTAATAATGATACACTATATATTTGAAATCTGTTAAGAGCAGTTTTAAGTGTTCTCACCACAAAAAAGGGAGGGTTATTATGTGACATGATGTGTTTGCTAATAAGCTTGTTTGTGGTAATAATTTAACAATTCATACCAAATCATCAAGTTGTACATTTTAAATATACACAATCACACATAAATAAAGCTGAGAAAATTCTCTTTACATGTAAGTAGATATGTACATACATAATTAAATAAATAATAATATTAGGGAAAAGTCACTTTAAAATAAAATGCTCATGAGACAGATGGCAGTGGAAGTAGACTGAGTAGACAAAGGGGAATAATGAAGAATAATATGCACACAATTACATTTAAAAATAAGTATCCAACATAAAAAACAACAACACGCTATTTAAAATGTGACATTAACTCAACCTATTTGCCTTGCAGATATGGAAATCACCGTATTTGAAGGTCCCTTTGGTAAACATAATCCAGACAAAAATAGATAAAACACAATTTTAAATAAGCACAGGACCTTCCTTTCCTCAGTCCAACTAATGCTCCTTCACTCATTTCTCTGTCTTATGTGTTTGCTTGAGAACCTAGGATATCTGTCCCTCTCCAGCATGAACTAGCTTTATGGTCTCGGATGTGGTCCAATGTTACTGAGTTCCAGCTCAAGGTCTCTCAGATATGAGAAGAGAATTAAATATATTAATATAATGTGTATATGTTTGTCTGAAATGGAAAGACTTTGTATTATGAATGGAAACTGTCCAAACTGGGCCCTTCCTGTCGTCAAATCCTTCCACTGCCTGATTCAATTAAAACTCAAGGAATTCCAACATTGCCTTCCAGAATGATACAATTTGGTTCAATTTGCATCATAATCCTGTCAGCATCTGAAGCAATTTGCATGGATAATGAGTGGGAATTCCCACATAATTAGATTTTGGTATGTCACTTCCTATACAAGACAGAGTGCTCTATAAGAAGGCAGTCAGCAATGGACTGGGTCATCTGCCCTTTCCCTAGATGAGGTACTTGGCTTGGCCTGGTCAAGCCTAGGAGGCTGAAGCTATGGAATTTCATCCATCAGCCTTAGAAGAATGGTCTTGGAGGCAGGCATGTCCGGAGCCCTACAGGCCACTGGGCCTGAACCAAGAGCAGGCCTGGGCCTGGGCACTTGATAACTTTGATGGATTCAGCCACCATTCCTGCCAACGCCCTCAGTTCTCTGGGAAAGTGGACTCTGGTGCTTTCAAGCTGCTGAGCTGGGCGTCCACCAGGCACGCAGCTGCTCCTGGAATTGAAAGGGGCCAAAAACGCTGTCCAGACTCAGAAGTCCAGGAACCAATGACTAAAATGATGAAAAAGCTCCAGTCACCTCGACAAGAGGCAGGTGCTGCCATCAGAGAGGTCCGACGGGTTTCACATCAGCCAGGAGATGCCACCACCTGGGCAGGTGGATAGCGAGATACCCAGGGATCCTTTCAGAGCCCAGGCCACCCCCACAAGCTGCTGAAAACCAAGGCTTGCCATATGGAGGAATCTGCAAAGGGGAGGAATGCCAGCTTTGCTTTGGGCCCACAGCATGAACATCTCCAGATGACGTCCCAGATGGAGCCTGAGATACCCCAGTGGGGGCACTCATACTGTCCCTGTGGCTTTTTGTACTGGGACTGTGACCTGCATGCATAAGAGCATCACTGCTATGAAGATTATTCTTTGTTTTGTCAACTGAATTACCCTAAATGATTTTTACGTAGACAAACTCTCCTCACATAATGAGTTATATGTTAAGGAACTCTTGTTTGAGATCTACTCAATTGTGATAGTTCTTGTGTTGAATCTGCACATGATGATTAAAGTGTTTTTTCTATTCTCCATTTGTGAAATTGATTGATTGATTTTAGTTGGGTAAATCAAGATTGGAAGCTGTATAGGTGGCTGTGAAGCAGAGAGGAGGCAGGTACCCACTTCTGAGGTCTTTTTGTTTTGTTTTGTTTTTGGATGTCTCACTCTGTCATCCAGACTGGAGTACAGTGGCATGATCATAACTCTTTTCCAACTTGAACTCCTATCTTGGTCTCACAAAGTGCTGGTATTATAGACATGAGCTGCCATGCCTATACCAAACTCTTTTCAACAACTCATTCTGGCTGAGTGTTCTGGCTCAGACTTGTAATCTCAGCACTTTGGAAGGATGAGATGAGATGATTGCTTGAGAACCCATCTCTATGAAAATTTAAAAACAGTTATGCCTGGTGCAGTGACTCCTATCTAATAATCCTGCCCTTT
>NW_007256397.1:488361-504627 GCF_000164805.1 Carlito syrichta | reverse complement strand
TAATGAAAAAAAAATTAAACAATCCCAAGAATTCCAAAGTAAAAAAAAAAAAAAAAGAGTAATAAATAATAATAAATAGGATAAATCAAGTTGATTAAAAGTAATACTACATTGTTTTCAGCTTTGCTTGGTCACCTGCATGCCATGACTCATTATTGGGAAGATGCACCCTTCAGAGACCAGTCTTGGCCAGAGGACACTCCCTGAGGGATAGTTCAAATCTGGACAATACCCATCTCCCACTGTGTTTTCAAGATCTACCTCAATTTACTTCTCTGAAGCCTAAGACAGCCTGAGAGGGGATCCATGTGGCCTTGGGCAATGCCACCATTGTTAGTCATGCCCCCTCTGAGAGTAAGGTTGCCTGTAGGGGGGCCATAGTCATTGTCAGCGACTTGGTTTACATATCCCAATCGATAGCATTTTCCACTTACAGAACTCTCTCCCTGTTGTCTTCCCTCACCTGCTCACAAATCTCCCATTTAACTAGGTCATTATGATACTAAACAAGGTCTACCATGTCCCCACCCAAATCAGAACCTCTGTATTACTGCGCAAAGTTGTGAAAATAAAAGATAAGTGTTGGAGGGGATGGCAGTGGGGTCAGGAGGACATTTACATAGACATTTCTAAGCACCTGCATTTTCTAAGCCCAGGCTTTGTGCTCAGGACTAGAGCCAGCAGCATCTGCTAGAAATTTCAGATTGTAGGCCTCTCCCCAGATCTGATGACTCCTCAGCTGATTTGGGTGCACACTAAATGTGAGAAGCACTGAACTAGTGCACAAAGATGGCTGAGAGGGTCTTGCCATGATGAGTTGCAGGGAGCCCATGGCTTCTGACAGAGAATACTTTAAAACAACAACTGTAACAACAACAACAAAAACAAACATGTGAAAACACAGATCTCAGAAAAATATAGAGTAAGTGTGTGTCAAAGATTTATTTAATTCATTAATTAGGGACCAGCAAAATGGCAAAGTTGAATCAAAGGAGGGTAGGAGAAACTAGTAAATGTAATCAGTGAAAAAAAAAGAACTTGCTGAGCTGGGCTCAGTGGCTCAGCTGTAATCCCGCGCCTTTGGGAGCCTGAGGTGAGTGGACTGCCTGAGCCTGAGGGTTCGAGACCCGCCTGGGCAGCAAGACCTCATCTCTACAATCAATCAAAAAATCAGCCGGGCGTGGTAGCGCATGCCTGTAATTCCGGCTACTCGGAAGGCTGAGGCGGAAGGATCGCCAGAGCCCAGCAAGTCGAGGCTGCGGTGGCCGGGAGTGGCCACTGCACTCCAGTCTGGGCAACAGAGTGAGACTCCAACTCAAAAAAAAAAAGAACTTGCTGGAATAAGAGTGCACATTTAGGCACAGAATTGGTTAATGTTCTCCAAGACCCTAAAACCCTTAACCTTCAGGTTTATTCTTTTTAATTGGAAAGAAACAGTGTGCCTCTCTCCTGGGTAAAAATTATTTGTAATTTATCAATCTTCTACAAATAAATATC
This sequence comes from Carlito syrichta, assembly GCF_000164805.1. NCBI lineage: Eukaryota > Metazoa > Chordata > Mammalia > Primates > Tarsiidae > Carlito > Carlito syrichta. The sequence goes on along the minus strand of NW_007256397.1, from coordinate 503,130 downwards.
TAACTTTCAGAATCTGGCCTCGAATCAATAAAAAGTAATAGGTTACTTTTTTTTAGGCCTGTGTGTTGAATAATACTTGAGTATGACTTTGAAACCTTTAAGATTATCTTCAGTTTTGTATAATTTTTCTTAATAACTCAGAGATGAGGCAGATGTAGAAATAATTTCAATCAAGTAGTATAGGTAATGATAAAAATAGCTAACCCTTATGGAATCCTAGGCACAGTTCTAAGCATTACCATGGATTGGTTCTTTTAGTCACTGTCACCACTCTTTGAGGCCAGGGTTTTTCTCATTCCCATTTTACAGAAGAGGAGATTGAGGCACAATGAGGTGAAGTAACTTGCTCAAGGCAGTAAGTGGTTGAACTGCAGTCTTAACTCTGGCTCCAGATCTTCTCTGCTTAACTGCCTCTCATGAAAAATATGAGGTAAAGATGTGGAAGGGTGCCTGTGTGTGTGTGTGTGTGTGTGTGTGTGTGTGTGTGTGTGTGTGTGAATTCGATTGAAGGGGGAATACAAGTGGAGGGTGGCCTTAGATGCACTCCCATTTCCCATTTCTGATGTAAACTTGGAATCTGGCAATGAGAAGTAATGTGACAATTGTCTGTTTTGCAGGCTGCCTGAATGGTTGTGTAGAAGGCCTGCTGCATTTTGCCAACTGGGGCTGCTGTTTCTGGTACTCAGATCTCAGGTGGCAGCTCATTGCGCCATCATTTCTCATCCTAGGGCTGGAGTGGTTAAGTTGGTGTGTCTGGTGGAGACAAGGGGGAAGGAGACTGGTGTGTATGTTATCATTCAGTGGGATGCATAGGTCAGTGCTCTTTGTTAAAACAAAAACAAAAAACCCCAGGATTACATTAAAATCTAGCGTTTTCTGAAAAATCAGAATTTCATTAAAATCTGGCATTTTCTGGAAGTCTGGGTGTTTAATTTAGAGGGTTTTATGGCTTGATTTGGTGTCTGGAACTCACTTTAGCAGAAGGCCAATGGGTGGCCAAGATGAGTTGCTCCTTTCTAATGAAATAAGTCCATAAGGTAATCCTCTAAAAACACATTGGGAAACAGCAGAAGGAGTGTTCCAGCCTGTAACACACAGGGTAGGTGTTATTCCCTGTCACCACTATTCTACCTTCTCATAGCTGCCACGTGTGTGAAGTTGGAATTAGGACTTGATGAGCCAAATCGTTCCCCCTCAGCCTCCTTTTGTTTGGTCACAATTAGCTGCACGTGCAGAACTGTATTTATATGTAATTGCTCCCATGAGGGGGTAATTGCACCCAAAAGTGGCTGGTTGCACCAATGGCAGGAGTGATTTGTCACAAAAAATGCAAATAATTGCAGGCATCTAAATTGCGGTCTTAAAAAAGGGACACCCAGTTGAAGCTTGGCTAAAGAGTTGGCCTGCTCTTTTTCCTGTTGAAAGTGTATTTGTAACCAATATTTGAAACCAATATTATGATCTCTGGACCTCCCTTGGGTTGCCACACTTCTAGGGACCTCTTGAAAATGGTGACTATTACAAGATCAACAAAAGATCTTGGGTTCAAATGTCAGCTCTTTTGATAAATAGAAAATGGAATTATTTCAAGTCAAAATTATAATTTGGGTGGGAAAAAAACTCCAGAGACAATTGAATAAATGCATTTTTATCATAACTGTAATTATCTCCCGTATCGTGTCAGTACCAAATCAGACAGGGTGCTTGCATAATGTTTTCCTATTCCAAAGAAATCACTCAGAGGACAGGTTGTTAAGACATGGGTTTATTATTACTTATAGGAGGGGACTGATGGCAGTCGATCACTACAGAGCTCTCTGCACCCCAATAGGCGTGGGGAGAAATTATATAACCCCGGCGTGAGAAAGGGAGCACGACACAGCAACAGCATTACATGCCAAGAATCAGAAACAAAGATGTTGACTCTCAGTAACTGCCTTGAGTTCGCAGATGTGCGTATCTTCAAGGGCATTTCGGCTGGACACTGACAGCCTTGGCTAGGGGCCATTTACGTTGAGAAACAGTCATCAGGGGAGGAGAAGAGGGCAAATATCCTGCATTTGCCCCACATATCCTCCACATGAAACCTGGAGGAAACCGGTCACAGAAATAGTAATAAAGTGTTTTTTAAAAAAAACTAGTTCAGCCTCTAGGCACAATTACAGGAACCCTAGCCACTACACATCTTTCCTGTTCCTCACCCCCACCAACCAAATTATTCTGCAAGAGTGCAGGAACATGGCGGCCTTCGTGGGGTCTGAGCATGACCTGTCTCCTTAGCTTGGCATGCGTCCCCTGTGACTTCCTCCTACCCTTTTCCATCTAGGTAGCCCCGGGCTGCGCCAGGTAGCTTTGATGCTCTGCTGTTCAGGGTGACAATGTTGAACTGATAGGTTGCAATAAAACGGGGGTAAAATGTTTTCCTCTTCTGTTCCACTCTGTAACGTGGGCCACAAGGGACTACCTCTTTCTACCCTTACAGCCTCACAGAGGAGTTAAACACCTCTCCTTTGTTTTTTGTATTTCACCCACCCAGAGAGCATACAGGAGGATGCTAAGGGCGGAAGCAAAACAAAAGTGTGAGTCCTGTTCTCCCTGTATACTCAAAATCACCCCATCTCTCACATTTTGTGCACATGCGTTAATTCTTTCTTTTAGGAGTTTTCCTTCCATAAGCTTCTTGGACCCTCAAGTAAATGACCTTCAAATGGGCTCCTCTTGTGGGTCCATAGTGTTCCAGGGGTACCTGGATATGTCTGAATTTTACTGGCAAGACAGCCTAAGCTGTCCTGGAGACTTCAGCTGCAATGGTATTGGTTAACAGAGAGACATTGCCCTGAGGCAGAAAGGGAAGGCAACATTTTATATCAAAGTGTTTTACAGCAAAGGAATAGCAAGCTCCTATTGATTACTGGCCCACAGGGACCCATGTCACCAACAGAAAGAAGAAAATAAACTCTGGTGATGTGTGTACTGTTTAGCATTCCTATGTAAGCAAAGCTCTCTCCTTGGGGAAGCAGTTTATTACGTGAATCAATGCCAGTCCAGCCGGAAGAAGGTGGAAGAAATAAAGACATGTATAAGGTACTTCTCTTACTAGAAATACTGCACTTTTGTTTTGCTTGCAGGATAAAGGTAGAGCTTGCAATAGGGGTTGGGGGTGGGGTGAGCTCATTCGTGGACAAGAAACAACTTAGAGAAAGCATTGGGCCACCTGTGGACAGAATGTATTTAAAAACCAAAGGTTGACCCAGCAGTGAGATCTCACAGGCTCCTGCTCTAGGCATTAGCTCTGTGTCTATTTAATAAAAGCCTTCTCCACCAAGTGCTGGGGAAGAAATGTTGCTTTTCATTTACTCCTGCTGTGTGAGGCATCTGGGAGGCTGCTTCATCATCCTGCCAATATAATCCTTCCTTCCTTTATTGCTGGAGGCAGCTCTCATTCAAAAGATTTGTGTGGCAGATAAAAAAAGAGGCATCAAGTGGTCAAAATGGCCAAGGGTGAAGGGTTATAAAGTGTTTTGCTGAGACGGAGAGAGGAAACATAAAGAGAATTGTGAAAGACGGTGGTGCACAGTGAGACTCAACAACCGTCAAGGCCCAGAGATTTAATGAGTAGGAGCGAGGGTGGCTACAGGGCCTGAGGGTCAGGCTGTAGCGCTGAAGGAAGGGCGCGCCAGCCTTTATGGGGGCTTAGGGCGACCTGTCAGTCGATTATTGGTTGGCTGGTGGAGTTCCATCCACGTTGGTGGATTTTTCGCGGGCGCGGGAAAAGGTGAGCTGGACTGTGGAAGAAGAACCCAGAAGGTGCCATTTCAGACGCCCCCTTTGTTTGCCGGGTCGCCATTTTAGGCGGGGGCTGAGTTTAGGGCCCTTTCCAGGAAAGGGAGGGGATGTGGCTCTACTTGTGGCTGGCGGTGGCCCTTCAAATTGTGCAAGAATATTTAAGAGGGTGACTCAACTATGGTGAGGTCAGATGAAATGCAGTTGGGTCAACTCTTTGGTTTGGGTAACCAGAGAAGGTAAGATTATTCTGAGCTCCAGTCAATCCCCCTGAGAAGAAGCGACTGCCCGTGTGTTGCGGCCCTAAAAGAAACGATGGCTGTTTGTCGAAGGAGTTCTCTGTGTCCGGGCTGCGGTCAGATTCTGTTCTCCTGCCTTGACGATCTGGTGTGTGTTCAGTGGAAGGGCTTGATCTCGGTGACTCTATGTGACAACAGCTTGCTTAGGGAAACATGCACGTGGGCTGGACTTAACGTGTTGCAGGGAAGTTGCTGCCTCCCTGTTTACCTATGCTAAAACTAGTTTAAGCTTATAAATGCCTTAATTGCTCACTTAGGCTTCAAGTTCAAATATTATTGGGAGACATAGTACACTAGCAAAAAAAAATCACATTATAATGTCAATGATGTGCAAGTCTAAATCAGAAGGAGGCTGTGGGAGAGGGGGGTAGAAGAGTAGAAATGTAATCTCTTGGGAACTATGGATAGAACGGATACAGAGGCGTTGGATTATGAGATGACTATTTCTGAATGGCATGAAGGGGAGAGAGCTCTGGGTCAGCAGAGGGAGGGGCAGCAGTGTTTCAGGGTGTCATGGATGTCCGCTGATTTTGCTTTATTGGTATCTTTCCCCTTTACCAGGTAATAGCATGTTCCTTCTCCCTTTGGGGGCTATGTTTCTCAGACCTCAGGTAGTCCTGGAAGAACTAAGTTCCCCCATGACCGCCCCCTTCCTCCTGAGGCCCAATCTGACCAATCAGAGGTCTCCAACATTTGGGACATTGACCTTTCTACTGGGAGATGGAAAGTATCTACTTTGGAATTTCTAGTTGGAGGGAATGTGTGAGGCCAGTAGTTGCTGGAAGCAATTTTCCCCAGCAGTATGAAAGAAACTGCCTATAGAACAAAGCCATCACACAGAGGAAAGCAGAGCCAAGAGGTGGAGAGAAAAACACACTCAGAGCTCAAATGGTATCACTAAAGACCCTGGATCCAGCCATGCCTGAAGGGAAAACACCACTAGTTACAAGAACCTCAAAAGAACTCATTTTGGCTTGAGAAAGTTTGAGTTGGATTTTTGTCAATACAAAGAGAGTTAGAGAATAGGAGGGGCCAGGATTTTTAATAAGAGTTGATAAAGCTGGGCTCAGTGGCTCAGCCTGTAATCCCAACACTTTGGGAGGCCGAGGCGAGGGGATTGTCTGAGCCCGCAGGTTCGAGACCAACCCAGGCAACTTGGTGAGACCTCATCTCTACAATAAATCACAAAAAAACTAGCCGGGCATGGTGGCGTGTGTCTATAGTTCCAGCTACTTGAAAGGCTGAAGTGAAAGGACTGCCGGAGTCCAGCAGGTTGTGGTTGTGGTGACTGTGAGTGTGCCACTACATGCCAACCTGGGCGATGGAGTGAGACTCCAACTTAAAAAAAAAAAAGTTAAGTTTGTCAAACGTGGACTAAACACAAATAAAACGTTTTGCTCACACTGGCCTTTAGTGTCTTCTTGACCTGTGAAAATGTAGGCTGGGCTTGGTGGCTCAGCCTTTAATCCCAGCGCTTTGGGAGACCGAGGCGAGTAGATTGCCTGAATCTGCAAGTTCAAGATCAGCCCGGGCAACTTGGCAAGACCTCATCTGTACAATAAATCAAAAAACTTAGCTGGGTGTGGTAGCGTGTGCCTGTTGTTCCAACTACTTGGAAGGCTGAGGTAGAAGGATCGCTGGAACCCAGCAGGTCGACACTGGGGTGGCTGTGAGTGTGCTGCTGTACTCCAGCCTGGGCAATGGAGTGAGACTCCAACTTAAAAAAGAAAAGAAAAGAAAAGAAAATGTAATGCCTGCATATTTTTTCTGGTATAAGATTTTAAAGACAATTTGTAAGACTGTAGAGAATTCAACCAAATCACCTATGGAACAGTGAACAGAATGATCCAAACATGAAACAGAATATTGCACAATTCAAAAACATCACAGGTGTTTAGATTGGTTATACACTTATTTAGAGTTAAAGGCACCTGGTTGCAGACTATTTGACATAAAATAAACAGTGACAGTTTTGTGCACGGTCCCTTCCAGTGCCCTTGAGGGATGTAAATTTATGTGTTCTCATGCTCATATATTTTTGTAAGATTTGCAAAAGTAAAATGTTTTCATATTCATTTTTTAAATAGAGATTCTAATATTGTATAAGCTCCAGCTTCCATAAAACCTGAAACCACTCCCTGTCAAAGGTCTTGACATTATTACAATAGATTTCTTAGTGTATTGATAAGAAAAATTATCAGCCAAAGTTTGGAAATAAGCCCAAAGAGAAAACATGACCTTTCAGGATCATGCTGGGGAGTGGTTTAACAAACCCACGAATGAGTATTTAGTTTTTTAAGGAAATGTACCTTCATTTGACTCTTTTTGAATTAATGTCTAAAGGTCTTAGACTTTGTGAAATTACAGGTTAACTTGTAGAAATTTTTGTCTGGTAGAGATGTAATGATTGCTGTTTGATAGCAAAGATAAACCTCAAAGATCATAGTTTTATTGCCCTGTAAAACATTAACTAGTTTTGCATTTAATCTAGTAATCTCATTCTAACTATCTTTATTTTTTTGTTGCCAATAAACACTCAGTTCCATAGTATTCTTTGCACCAGACTTACCATCTTACTAGTTCCCTCATTAATAAATAAGATGACATGTGTTCATTCTATATTAGGACAAAAGTCTTTAACTTTTTGAAAATTGTACTTTGACAGTATGTTAAGCTCTCCAAATGAAATAATTCTATGTATATTTTACTATGACATACCCAAGTATTCATCACACATCTGTATAATTAAGGTTCGAGATTCTAACTTGGCTTGAGCTCTTGCCACAAAACTTAAGAATCTCTTTTGTTTTATGGGCACACCCCACCTTGAGGGCATGCATGTAACCTTTCTGAGTCTCCATTTTCTCATCTGTAAATTGACAGGTACTAGTAAGATTACATGAGATGAGGTCTTTAAGGTCATTGTGTAAGGCTTCACTTACAGCCCTCAATAAATGGTGATAACTTTCTTGCCTTAGCCACTCTCCTCCCCCAGACCCCAAGGTAAAAGCTGAGAAGAGTGGACCCACAATTACATTTTCCTGGCAAGAAAGAAATTGTATCGAAAAGCACCCAGACCAGGGACACTTTTCCTTCCCTGATTATGGCTTAAGTAGCTCTGTCAGCCCAAGACTCACCCAGAAGCAGAAGATGACTTCTCTCCTCAGTGGTTTTCTCCTGAACGTATTTGGTCCTCAGACAGGCTAAGACATCGCCCAACTCTCCAATATTTTACCAGTTGATTGAGTCGTCCTTTTTAATCAAGTATATTCCATCTTTTCAGTTTTCATTCTTAGAAGCAAAAGATCCGTTTCTATTTTGGTTCTCTAGTTTCTTCAGAGAACTCCCTGACAAAATCTAGTAGCATAGTCAACATGACCCACATGGTCTATATTCTTGGCCAGAATCCATGATTTGAAGGATGTGCAGGCAAAGAGGACATGAAGCTGGGTAGTTGGGATGGCCAAGGTGGGGATATTGTTTTAGTTATATCTGTGGATTCTGGCAGAGAGACTCCAGGACACTGGGATCCTGGACCACAATTTGCTCCGTTTGGTGTTTATAACTTCCCCATGACCTCCCCTTCATGAATTTGTACCTTTCATCATTCAGACCCATTACTATTTCTGGTTCCCAAAGGCCATGTTTTAATTTACTCCATCTTTTGAGACACTAACATATCTCTTTCCTCCTTCATTTATTTACTCTTTTAAAACTGATGGCCAAAGAAGTCATTGAAAAGTTTCCAACATGAAGGCAGCAGGATTAGGTTTGTCATAAAAAGAGCTCTCTGGGTTCCCAGGAATTCCACTTCCAGTCAAGATGGAGGGACCAGGACCAGATTAACCCTCCTGCCTTAAAAAACTAGCAAAATCAAACAAAACATATGACACAACTGTTTGCAGGACAGGTTTGTGATCTATGATTGAAGGGTAACAAATGAAGTGAACTCTATGAAAACTCCAGCTTTCTGCCTGCAGGCTCTTTGGAGCGTACAGCACAGGCGAGAGGAACCCAACATGGCCTGGCAGTCTTGCTGAGCTGAGGAGACAGAGATTAGAATTTGGGGAGAGAGTGCATGCTGAAGTGCTCAGGAACACTGTAGAAGAATATACTCAAGTTTTTGGTGAGAACAGATCAGCATGTGCATAAGAGACAGGGAAAAAGCCACTGAAAAGCAGTGGCAAAGCAATTCTTAGACTTGTAAATAGCTTATATTTCATCCAGCTAGAGTAGAAAGACCTTGTAATATACAACGGGGGACCCCAAAAAACCTCAGAATTTATTTATTTAAAAATGTGTATTTATTCTTACATGTTTAAACTTCAGACCCCTTCAAAGTACTCTCCATTTGATGCAATGTGACCATTGAGACATTTTTTCCACTGCCCAAAACAGTTTTTGAACTTGTCAATTTTGATGCCTTTTAGTGCTTCTGCCATGTTTTGTTTCACCTTTTCCACATGGGCAAAATGTTTCCCTTTGAGGACTTTTTTCATCTGGGGAAACAAAAAAAGTCACTTGGGGTGAGGGCAGATGAATAGGGAGGGTGGGGCACAGGGGACATGCCATTTTTGGTCAAAAACTGCTGAATATGGCTGGGCACGGGGGCTCAAGCCTGTAATTCCAGCAATTTGGAGGGCCGAGGCAAGAAGATTGCCTGAGCCCACGGGTTCGAGATCAGGCTGGACAACATGGTGAGACTTCGTCTCTACACTAAATCAAAAAATTAGCCGGCCATGGTGGTGCACGCCTGTAGTTCCGGCTACTTGGAAGGCTGAGGTGGAAGAATTGCTGGAACCCAGCAAGTCGATGCTGGGGTGGCCATGATCATGCCACTACATTCCATCCTGGGTGATGGCGTGAGACTCCAACTCAAATAAACAAAAAACTCCTGAATACTCAGTATGGTGTGGGCAGGTGCACTTGTAAATCACCCATCATGAAATGGACAAACGTGTTGAAAGAATCTACAAAAAAAAAATCACTGAAGCTGAACACAACCTCTCACAACAATGCTAGCTGGTACACTGATGCAGATGGGTTCCGAGGAAACTTACCTAGTGGGAGAATCCTGAACTATAAGGAGCCCTCCTACCCCCTAAAAATTCCAGGTTTTTTGGATCCTCCCTTATACAGGGAATTGAATAGAATCCCTAGAAAGGTATTATCTTAGTAATAGGCCTAAATCAGCCCTAAAGAATGTTATGAACCCACTCTAATGAAGTTGGAAAGCAATCCTTGAAAGGGTCTAAATAGTTGCAAATAACTTATCTGTGTATCACAATAAAATCCAACACTATTTGAAGGAATACAGCAAAATCTAGCAATTAATAATGTAAATTTCACAATATTTGGACAAGCAACATTACTAGAAATAAAGAGGGACACTACATACTACTAAGAGGATTAATTCATCAATTAAATGTGTATATACTTAACACAGAGCTTGAAAATATAAAAAACAAAAGTGAAATGAGATATAGACAAATTCACAATAACAAATGGAATCTTCAACATTCCTGTCTCAGTAATCAACAGAATAAGTAGACAAAAATCAGAAAAATATAGAGGCACAAAAGCCTGTGTATAAGTATTCATAGCAGCATTGCTGATAATAGACCAAACATGGAAACAACCCAAATGTTCATCAGCTGATGAATGGGTAAACAAGATGAAGTATAGTAAATAAAGTCACCGTGAGCATTGATTTAGTAGAATACTGAACTGCTGCACCTAAGTGAAATTTAGGGTTAGGTTCCTATGAGCCTCTGGTCACAAAATTTTTGTCAACCAATCAATAAATAACTTTGCTTTATGTTTGTTTCTTTTAAAAGACAACTTATTGGCCAGGCTCAGTGACTCAGCCTGTAATCCCAGTACTTTGGGAGGCTGAGGCAAGTGGATTACCTGAGTCCATGGGTTTGAGATCAGCCCAGGCAACTTGGTGAGACCCCATCTCTACAATAAATCAAAAATTAACCAGGTGTGGTAGCTCATGCATATAGTTCTGGCTACTTGGAAGGCTGAAATGGAAGGATCGTGGGAAGCCAGCAGTTCATTGCTGGAGTGGCCATGAGTGTGCCAATGCACTCTAGCCTTGGAAATGGAGTGAGACTCCAACTCAAAAAAAAAAAAAAGACAACTTATTTAGACTATATTGTTGATTCATTCACATTGAACTCACAGCCAACAACTCATGCCTTGACAAAGCTTAACTAACACACATGTCTTCTCTGTAAGGTACATTACAGTCTTCTTGTGCTGAGCAAGACTAGACAGCACTTCAGCATTAAACTTTTGTGATATTTTAAACAGCAAATTCACCAACAAAAAGCAAAAGAAGGGCAAAAATCATGTGGTATAGCATGGTTATTTGACCCCTCCAATCCTCATGTTGAAATTTGATCCCTAATGTTGGAGGTAGGTTGTAATGGGAGGTGTTTGAATTGTGAGGATGGATCCCTCTTGAGTGGCTTGGTGAATTCTTGCTCTATTTGTTCCTGGAAGAACTGGTTGTTTAAAAGAGACTGACACCTCCCCTACAACATTCTCTCCTGCTTCCTTTCTTGCCATGTGATCTCTGCAAATGCCAGGTCCCCTTTGCATTCCACCATTAGTGAAAGCAGCCTGCAGTCCTCACTAGAAGCAGAAATTGGTGCCATGCTTCTTGTATAGCTGTAGAATTGTGAGCCAAACAAGCCTCTTTTCTTTATAAATTACCCAGCCTCAGATACTCCTTTATAGGAACACTGAATGGACTAAGACAACATAGCAATAAATAGACCACAAAAAAGTACATTTTCTTATAGTACGACAGCTAAAATAAGAAGACTGAGTATCACCTTGTTCAACCTTAGCTGGGAATGTGCACACTGGATGAATTCAATTTGCATATCCACAAAGGACCGTGAAATCACCACGAGTATTGCTTTTGAAGTTACGCATAACTTTTAGTAAGTAGATGAATTTACAAATACTGTATGCAATCTCTGAATAATGGGGATTGATTGTATATACATATGATGGAATGTTATCGGGCTATAAAAAATAGCATTCTGCTAATTTCTACAACATGGATGAACCTTGAAAATATTATGCTAAGGGAAAGAAATCAGACGCAAAAGGCCACATAGTGTATGATTTTTATATGAACTTTCCGGCATCAGCAAAGCTGTAGAAACAGAGAGTAGATTAGTAGTTGGCAGAGGTTAGAGCAAATAGGGAGTGACTGCTAAAGAATATGAAATTTCTCTTTGGAGTTATAAGAATGTTCTGGAATTAGATAATAGTGACAACTGCACAACTGTGAATATACAAATTGCCACTGAACTGTAGATATCAAGAGAGTGAATTTTACGTTATTAAATTATTTTTAATAAAAATAAATAAAAAATTAAAAAAGAAAGGATATAGAAGGCTTGAATAACATTATCAACAAGCTTGACACTTGATATTGATAGAACATTCCACCCAACTGCAGAATGCACATTCTTGTCAAGTATACATGAAACATTCACTAATACAGACGAATTCTGGGCCATAAAACAAATTTAAAAATATAGAAGTGTTAAAAATCATACAAAGTAGGTTCTTTGTCCATCACCGAATTAAGCTAGAACTCAATTGTAGAAAGATATCTAAAAAATCTTCAGGTTTTTGGAAATTAAATAACACAGTGCTAAATAACTCATGAGTCAAAGGGATAATCACAAGGTAAATTAGAAAATAGTTTTAATTAAATGAAAGAAAAACATGACTTCAGCTAAAATAATACTTAAAGAGACATTTATAGAATTAAAGACTGATATAAGAAAAGAAAAAAGTCTTTAAGCTTTCAGCTTAAGAAACTAGAAAAAAAAAGAGTAAATAGAATTCAATGCAAGTATAAAGAAGAAACTTTGAAAAGAGTAAAAATCAATTAAATTTAAGATAAAAAATAACAGAGAGAATCACTGAAACAAAAACTGTTCTTCTAAACAAATCAATAAAATTTGACAAATCTCTAGTAAGATTGACAAAGCAAAAAAGAGAGAAGAAACAAAAAACCAATGTTAAGGATGTAACAGGGAATATCTCTACAGAACTTGCAGACACCAAGATAATAATAAGGGACTACTATTAGCAACTCTACACACGTTCAACTGAAAACTTAAATAAAATAGACCAGTTTCTTGAAAAGCACAAACTACCACAATTCATCCAATGTGAAATAGATAATTTGAATAGCCTTATAACAACTATTAAAGAAATTGAGTTCATATTGCAAACCATCCAACAAAAAATACTCCAGCCTCAAATGGCTACCCTGTTGAATACTATCAAACACTAATGGAAGAAATAAGACCAATTCCATACAGTGTGTTTCAGAAAATAGAAGAGAAGGAGACACTCCTCAATTCATTTTTATAATGCCAGTGTTATCCTGATACCAAAACCAGTTAATGACATTAGCAAGAAAATAAAACTGCAGATCAATATTTTTACTGCAGATCAATATTTTTACAGACCAATTTTCCTAGACACGAACATTTTCAACAAAATACTAGTAAATGAAATCCAATGTATAAAAAGATGATACATCATGACCATTATTATAGAAAAGGAAAGTTGGTTCAACATTTAACAATCAATGTAATTCTCCATATCAACAGACTAGGGGAAACAAGCATAAGAACATTTCAACAAATGCAGCAAAAGTATCTAACAAAAATCAATGTAGATTTATAATACAAACTCTCAGAAAAGTCCTCAGCTCAGTAAAGGGCATCTTTGCCTTTTTGACCTACTTGGTATATATAGCAAATTCCACCCAACAACAGAATACATACTCTTGTCCAGTGCACATGGAACATTCACTACACTACCTAAGAGTGATGTCTACCATCATTCTTTGTTTTCTTCTTTTTTTTTTTTTTGAGTCAGAGTCTCACTCAGTCACCCAGACTGGAGTGCAGCGGCACACTAACGGCTACCATAGTCTTGACCTGCTGGGCTCCAGTGATCCTTCCGGTTCAGCCTTCCATGTAGCTGGAACTACAGGCGCATGCCACCTTGCCTGGCGAATTTTTTGATTTATTGTAGAGACAAGGTCTCACCAAGTTGCCCAGGCAAGTCTCAAACCTCTGAACTCAGGCAATCCTCTTGCTTTGGGCTCCCAAAGTGCTGGGATTGCAGGCTTGAGTCACCGCACCCAGCCTACCATCACTCTTAATGGTGAAAGATTGAACACTTTCCTCCTAAGATCAGGAATAAGGAAAAAATACCCATTCTCACCATCTCTATTCAAGGTTGTACTAGAGAGATACTAGCTAGGGCACTAAGGCAAGAAAAAGAAGTAACATGTATACAGAATGGAAAGAAAGAAATAATATTGTCTCTCTTCATAGGTGTCAGGATTGTTTACATAAAACATGACAAAAAAATCTGCAAAAAAGCTACTAAAACCAAAAAGTAAGCTGGCACCTTTGCAAGATACAATGTCAATATGAAAAAAATCAATTCTATTTATATATGCTAGGACTAAATAATTTGAAATTAAAATAGCCTTTACATTAGCATAAAATATGATACACTTAGGAGTAATTTGTGTAACAAAATTATGTGGAAGATCTGCATGCTGAAAATTCAAAACAATCAGAGACCAAATAAAAGAGGTATACTGTATTCATGGCTTAGAAGTCTTACTCTTATTACAATGTCAGTTCTCTCCAAATTGATTTACACGTTCAATACAATTTCGATCAAATTTCTAGTAGTCTTTTTTTTTTTTTTTAAGAAATTGACAAGTTGAGCTGGATGTATTGGTACCCTCCTGTTATTCCACCTACTCAAGAGGCTGAAGTGGGAGGATTGCTTGAGCCTAGGAATTCAAGACTAGCAACATAGCGAGACTTCGTCTCTGAGAGGGAGAGAGAGAGAGAGAGAGAGAGAGAGAGAGAGAGAGAGAGAGAGAGAGAGAGAGAGGTTGACAAATTGATCCTAAAGTTTAATATAGAAATGCAAAGGACCTAGAATAGTCAAAATAATTTTAGAGTAAAAAACAAAGGTGGGAGAACTCATACTAACTATTTCAAGATTTACTATAAAGCAAAAATGTTTAGGACAGTGAAGAATTGTCCTAAGGTAGACATACAGATCAGTTAAGCAAAATAGAAAGTCCAAAATAGACTCATCTAAACGGACAATTGATTTTCAATGAATGAGCAAAAGAATATGAATGTGGGAAAGGATGGTTTTTAAATAATGATGCTAGATCAGTTGAGTATTCAACTGCCAAAAGAACCTCACATTATACATAAATATTAATTTGAAATAGATCATAGACCTAAATATTAAAGCTGAAACTGTAAAACTTCTGGAAGAAATTCTGGGAGAAGATCTTTGTGCCTTGTATTAAGCAAAGTTCCTCTTTGATAGAGCACAAAAAAGCATGACTCATCAAAGAAATAAATTGAACTTTATAAAAATTAAAACTTTTTTCTCTTTAAAAGCTACCATTAAGAAGGTGAAAAGACAAGCTGTGACATGGGAGAAAGTAAATGCAGAAGATATATGATAAAGGACTGTATCCATAATATATAATGAACTAATAAGACAAATGACATGATTTTTAAAAATATGCAGGGCTGGGCTTGGTGGCTCAGCCTGTAATCCCACACTTTGGGAGGCCGAGGTGAGTGAATTG
>NW_007256397.1:411716-488124 GCF_000164805.1 Carlito syrichta | reverse complement strand
ACCCAGACTGGAGTACAGTGGCACACTCCTGGCCACTGCAGCCTCAACCTGCTGGGCTCCGGCGATCCTTCTGCCTCAGCCTCCCAAGTACTGGGATTATAGGCGTGAGCCACTGTGCCCAGCCTCAGTTTGGTAGCGTTTAATAAGTTAAATGTATAATTATGATATGACCCAGCAAACTCACGCATATTAATAGATATTTAGTCAAGAGAAAAGAAAGCTTATATTCACAAAAATAACTTTTACTTGAATGTTATAGAAGCGAAACAACCCAAATGTCCATTAATTCTTGAATGGAGAAACAAGTTGTGATACATTAATATGACAGAATACTAGTCAGCAGTAGAAAGTAAATGAACAACTGATCCACAAAACAACATAGACGAATCTCAAAAGCATTATACTCAATGAAAGAAGGTGGACACCAAAGACTACATACAATGTAATTCCATTTATATGAAGTTCTGGAAAAGGCAACATTGTAGAAAGCAGATCAGTGGTTGCCAGGGACCAGGTATGAAAGGAGATTGCAAAGGAGCTCAAGATAATTTTTTGGTGTGGCAAAAAATACTATAATCTTGATTGTGGTGGTTATACAACTATACACATTTGTCAAAACTCATAGAGTATACTCATAAAATTGGTGGATTTTACTGTGTATAAATTATACCTCATTATAGCAGATTTTATTTTATCTTATTTTTTTGAGTCAGAATCTCACTCTGTCACCCAGGCTGGAGTACAGTGGCACTCTCACAGCAGCCTCGACCTACTGTGCTCAGGTGATCCTTCCACCTCAGCCATCCAAGTAGCTGGAACCACAGACGCGTGTCACCATGCTCGGCTAATTTTTTTTATTTATTGTAGAGACGAGGTCTTGCCAAGTTGTCCAGCCTGGTCTCAAACCCCTTGGCTCAGGCAATCCTCTTGCCTCCCAGAGTGCAGGGATTGCAGGCGTGAGCCACTGTGCAGGGTGATAAAGCTGATTTTAAAAAGAAAGTAAAAGTGGCTCATGCCTATAATCCCAGCACTTTGGGAGGCTGAGGTGAGAGGATTGCCTGAGCAACTTGGCGAGACCTCATCTCTACAATAACTCAAAAATAAATAAATCGAGGTAAATTAGCTGGGTGTGATGACGCATACCTGTGGTTCCAGCTACTTGGAAGGCTGAGGTGGAAGGATCGCCTGAGCCCAGCAAGTTGAGGCTGCGGTGGCCGTCAGAGTGCCACTGCCCTCCAACCTGGGCAACAGAGTAAGACTCTGACTCAAAAATAAATAAATAAATAAAAAGAGAGGAAACTCTCTGGTTGGGTCAAAGAAGATACACTGATGAGGGCGATCAAGACTAAAGATCTAGATGTTAAATATGCAGAGGCAAAAGCTAGACTTTTCTTTCTTTTTTTTTTGAGTTGGAGTCTCATTCTGTCACCCAGACTGGAGTGCAGTGGCCGCTTCTGGCCACTGCAGCCTCGACCTGCTGGGCTCCGGCGATCCTTCCGCCTCAGCCTTCCAAGTAGCTGGAACTACAGGCATGCGCTACCACGCCCACCTGATTTTTTTATTTATTGTAGAGATGAGGTCTTGCTACGTTGCCCAGGCGGGTCTCGAACCTGCGGACTCAGGCAATCCACTCACCTCGGCCTCCCAAAGGTGCGGGATTACAGGCTGAGCCACCAAACCCGGCTTAGACTTTTCAAAAAGAAACTTGACTGAGAAATGAGGGGGAAGCCCAAGGAAACCAAAAAAGACAAACACAGAAGCACAGAAGCAGATGAGCTTCCTGCGCACAGATTTGTGTCCTAAGATAACTTAGAGACAAGGGACAGACTGGCATGACAGACACTCACTGGGTACACAGACCCCTTGTTCCTTCTTCCGCCCCACTTTGGTCTCACTTGAAGATGTTGCATCAAGCTGCTCAGGCTAATCCTAGGGTAGGCTTGTGTTAGGGCCACCATCTCAGTTTGCCGCTTGCATTTTTAGGGCTTTCTAAGGACCTGTTCTACTATTGGTAGACAGTAGAATTCTAAGCTACTTTCTGAGGCTGGAATGTCCAGTAGTCAAGGGTCTTCATTGGTGGTTGGTGTACTGTTTTGATTGGTAAGCCTATATTCCCATTGGGCACTCACCCAATGGCCATTTCCCGTCTTCCCATGATTCTACCTCGGTAAGGTTGTCTGATGCAATATTTGGAACTTATATTATGTATCTGGACTTTAAATTGAACTAGTTTTCCTGTATTTTTGCTTGCTAAATTTGGTAACCCTATACCTCAGGCTACTTCCCGGGGATTATGCTTATTGTGTCTCCAGGGTAATCCTAGACACTGTTTTCCCTGAATCTTATCACTTAGGGTTTATAGTGAAAACATGTTTACATATCCAGGGACAAAAACAAGCACCTGCCCAGCTACTGGAAGAGAAGCATTATCCTCTCAAGATTCAGTCTAGTGGGAAGAATGGAGGTATCTTTTTCCTAAACAGCTGTTCTCTCAACACAGGTGATAAAAAAAAACCTGCCTGTCCCATCTCTCTACCTATGGGAGGAATACTCCCTTTGCATGTTTACATAGAAAATAAATGTTAAGTTCTTGCTTTAGACTAATAGCAATAAGGTAAAGATGTAACCAATCTAGTCTAAGACTGATGTGCTTCTTCAATTTCCTTTATGTACATTTTGTATGGAAAGGTCCTATATGATCTGATTTTTTGCCAAATGTATCTGAGTTTTTAGCTTGAAGATGATTTCATACCAAGAAAAACACCCTGAATCATGGCATCTGGTGCAGGATTAGGAATTCTTTATTGTCTCCTTAGTGCTCTAAAATGTCTTATTCATGAATAAGCCAATATTTTCAATCTCTAGCCCAATCAACTTTATTATATGAAATCTGTGATCTTATATTTGCTATGTATTTGAGCACACTTTTAATCCTTATTAATAATGCAAATGATCGTGACCCACCTGGGCAGCGAGACCTCATCTCTACAATAAAATAAAAAAATCAGCCGGGCGTGGTAGCTCATGCCTGTAATTCTGGCTACTCAGAAGGCTGAGACGGAAGGATCGCGGGAGCCCAGCAGGCGAGGCTGCGGTGGCCGGGAGTGGCCACTGCACTCCAGGCTGGGCGACAGAGTGAGACTCCAACTCAAAAACATAAAAAAATAAAAAAAAATAAAAATAATGAAAATGAGGTTGTTAATGAAGTTAAACGACATGGCTGGAGTTACAATAAGTTGATTGCTAGAGTGCATGAATCAGAAATTCTTGTTCCCTTTCCTTTCTGAAATGATGATGACTCCTATCTATCTATCTATCTATCTATCTATCTATCTGTCATCTATCTATCATCTATCCTCTATCCGCCCATCCATCCATCTATTCATCTGTTCTATCTACCCATCTATTCTTTCTAGTTGTCTATCTTTCTTTCTTTCTATCTTCTATCCATCTATCCATCCATCTATTCTATCTATCCATCTATCCATTTATTCTATCTACACTTATCCATTTATTCTATCCCTATCTATCCATCTATCCATTTATTCTATCTACACTTATCCATTTATTCTATCCCTATCTATCTATCTATCTATCTATCTATCTATCTATCGATCTATCGATCTATCGATCTACCTGCCTACTGATTTATCCATCTAAAGTAATCTATTCTCTCTCTCTCATCCCTCACCCTCTTGCCCCTTCATCTATCATTTTCTGGTTCTCCCTTTTTTTTTTCCATCTTAGAAACCCTAAAATAGGAACATAAATTTAAAATGCTTATGACTCAGATATTTTAGAATTGGACAGAAGTATGCATTCATGGATTTCTTTTCCCCCCCAAAAGCTATAATCCATGGCCCTAAACCACATGGGTGAGTCATGCCTATATGTGTAAATAGAATCTTGTGTATTAAATGCACATACATATGATGCTGGGATACCACAGTTGGCATATATTGTGTATTGCCAAGTGTGTTCATGTGATTGGATGAAAAGATCAATGTCTCTCTGCACGCTACTTTCCTTTGCCCCATTACATCAATTAGACATGCAACCTCTTTTTCTCAAATTATCATAGAAAAAAAAAAAAGGCTTTTAAAAGTGTAAGTGTTGCTGGGCTCTGTGGCTCAGACTGTAATCCTGTGCTTTGGGAGGCCGAGGTGAGTGGATTGCCCGAGCCCCTGGGTTCGAGGCCCGCCTGCGAGTTTAGCAGTTGTTTCGCTACCCCAACCTCAAAGCCGGGGAGGCAACCAGAAAAGGCATCCCCTGGAATCCCCATGTGCATATACACAAATATAATTTTTACATATACCTATAAATATATGTATACTTTTTATTTATACCTACCTGGTATGGATTTTATACATTTAAATTATGTACACTCTCTGTTTTGTGTTTCTGGTTTGTTTTTGGAAGTTTTGCTAGGAAAGTAGAAAGTTTCCTATCCATGGTGGAGTCTTGAGAGGATAAACAGAAAATTAATACTTTAGTGGTTAAGATAAAGAAAACAAAAAGGAAGCTGAGTGCAATGGTTCATACCCATAATCCCAGCACTTTGGGAGACCAAGGTGAGACGATTGCCTGAGTCCATGGGTTCGAGACCAGTGGGCAACTTGGCGAGACCTCATCTCTACAAAAAATCAAAAAATTAGCTGGGCATGGTGGCACGTGCCTATATTTCCAGCTACATGGAAGGTTGAGGCAGAAGGACCACCTGAGCCCAGCAGGTTAAGGCTGCAGTGACTGTGAGCGTGCCACTGCACTCCAGCCTGGGAGACAGAGTAAGACTCTAACTCAAAAAAGAGAAAAAAAGGGAGACAGATTGAAATTGAGCCACCATCTGCCTAGAGCAGTGGTTTTCACCATGCAAAAAAGCCAGAGTGCCACAGAAGCCTCCAGAGAAACCTGAATAACATATCTCCTGGGTTTTCCAATCCAGCCTCAGCTATGCAAGTTAATATTGTGGTCTCTTATGCTCTTGTAGAAGAATAGAATTCCTGCTTTAATTCCAGTGCTGGATCATGCTTTTTACAATAATTATATGGTGAGAGGGAGACACATTGACTTAATTTGGCCTAGCAAGACTTTTTCTCCATTAATGAGGACAGCATGAATAAATCAAAGATCCTTTCTGCAATAACCTTTCAAAGGTAAAGGTTTTTTTTTTTTTAGATAAAGCCCTAATCTTGGGTTTTCATTTTCAGAAGAAGAAAACAATTGCATTATTTATAAATAATGAGAGAAACAAGAAAAAGAGGTTTTTGATTTATTTTAATGAATCAGTTAAAGCCAAAAAAAAAAAAAAAAAGAGGTAGATTTGTGACTAGCAACCCAGGTAGAGATTTTTATTATGAGAGAGGCAAAATAGCACAATAGCTGAAGCACGGATGCTGGAACTGGTGGCATGGGCTCAGAGGCCAGCTCTGCCTCTGATTCGCTGGTATTTAGCTTCTGTGCCTCAGTTTTCCCACTTGTAAAGTGGAATTTAAAGCTATATCTCACTCATGGAATTGTTGTGATGAATACATGAATAATCTGTAAGAACCCAGATTAGTAAACACTATGTGTGTTGCTTGTCATTGTTATTTTCGAAGTTTAATGTGCTGAGCATGACCACCAGTTTACTCTTCTCCACACAGACAGAGTTGAAGGGAATGGACTAGAAAGCAACACAAAGGACTTAGGTTAGGAATAAGGAAGAACCAGAAAGCGTTTTTTTTTTTTTTTAAGTTCTAGAATGGTCTACCAAAGAAGTTATACGTGCTTGGAAAATAGATCCTTTTAAAAGCATGCTAGCTACTCATTTGACCTCCATAGCTTGGTGTAGACCTGTTATACTAGAACCATCCCAAGATGAGCGCCCACCTTCTTGATTGATCTACATGGCTTGGAATTCCATTGGGCTGTCATGGTATCTTCTGACTTTAAATAAGCTAAAGGTAATAAATTCATTGGTGATGGCAGTGGATAACTTATCATTCCCTAAAGGTACTTTGGACCTTGTGGACTGACTGCATATTGGAGCTCTAGAGGGGAGACTGGCACTAGAGTAGGTCAAAGTTATTTGACTATTCAAGATGATAAAGACTGACATACAGCACTTTAACGCACATTTTGACTATTTGGGATAATCTTCCATGCGAGCTGGTGCTATTAAACAAAATAGAAAGGGTCTAGAAGTTTTCCCAAACTTGGTTGTATGACTTGATAGATGTTCCTCAGTTGTTTGAGAAAAGGTCAAGACACATAATTAAAATAAAATTTAAAAAATAAGGTCCTGGGGCCACTTATGAGTTGCCACCGGTTGCCACCAAGAGCCAAAAACAATCTGTGGTCAGTTGATCTTTTGGCCACAACTAATCCAAAAGATATTTTGAGATGAGAGGAATAGAGGGTTCCACATCTTGGGGCCTGATTGGCAATTCTTTCCTAAAGATCGATATACATACTTACAGACAAAAGCAGGCAATCGGTAAGAGAGTTCTATTTGACTCCAATTTTGTCATCATAGTAAGAGGAATAGTGCATTCGACCCTATATTAAAATCAGAGTTGAGGGGACCCTAACAGTTGTCAAGGTCAACTCCACTCATTATTCAGATGGAAACACTGAGGCTTCAGGCATTTAAGATCTGTATTCAAGCCGGCTCGGTGGCTCAGCCTGTAATCCCGCGCCTTTGGGAGGCTGAGGTGAGTGGATTGCCTGAGCCCGCGGGTTCGAGACCCACCTGGGCAACTTGGCAAGACCTCATCTCTACAATAAATAAAAAATCAGCCGGGTGCCTGTAGTTCCAGCTACTCGGAAGGCTGAGGCGGAAAGATCGCCAGAGCCCAGCAGGTCGAGGCTGCGGGGGCCAGGAGCGGCCACTGCACTCCAGTCTGGGCGACAGAGTGAGACTCCAACTCAAAAAAAAAAAAAAAAAAAAATCTGTATTCAAAGTCAAGCAGCTTGCTAGTAACTGAGCTGGAGTAGGAACTCAGATCCACCCCGCCCAGCCTCCACTTCGTCTAACTTGGTCTCTCCCTCATCACCCCCCAGACTCCACGGTCCTCATTCGGTCATCCTAGCAGGCCAGGCTTGACTCCTCCTTAGGCCTTGGTGCTTGCTGTTTCCTGCACCTGTCCCTTCTAGGCTCCCATGGCTCCTCCTTCTGCCAGGGGCCACCTCAGTTATGATCCTTTTAAGGAGGCCCTACTTAAACCAACCAGGCACTGTCTATCCTCTCATCCTGTTAATTTTCTTCTTAGCATTGATGGATATCTGAAATTATCTTTTTTTTTTTTTTTTTTTTTGAGTTGGAGTCTCACTCTGTCACCCAGACTGGAGTGCAGCGGCATGCTCATGGCCACTGCAGCCTCGAGTTGCTGGGCTCAGGTGATCCTTCCGGCTCAGCTTTCCAGGTAGCTGGGACTACAGGCGTGCGCCACCACGCCCAGCTAATTTTTTTCTTTTTTGATTTATTGTAGAGATGAGGTCTTACCAAGGCCGGCCTCAAATCCTCTTGCCTCCGCCTCCCCAAGTGTTGGGATTATAGGCGTGAGACACCATGCCTGGCTTGAAATTATCCTCCTTATTAATTATTAATTAATTCCTTTTCTATGATCTTCCTGCCATTTGCAGGTAACCTCCAGGAGAGCTCGGCCTTTAGTTGTCTTGTTTCCTGCTGCATTGCTTGCTTCTAGAATGGTGTCTGGTACAGCGGGTGCTCAGGGAGTGCTGCTGAATGCAGAAAGGAAGAAGAAGAGCTTTCTGAGAGTCACTCTGTTTATCTGGCTCTTCTGACCACATTGCGCTGTCCCTCCAATGTAGCTTGTGGATATTAACTACTATTTATTGAGGACATGCTATATTTTCAATTGTTCTATTAGGCTTTTTACACACCTTATCTCATTTAATCTTCACAGCAGCCCTAGGTGGTAAGTATTATTATCCCCATTTCATTGATACAAAAGTTGAGGCTCAGAGAATTTAAGGAACTCCAGCACATGGCAAAGCTGCATCCAACCACGCTTGTCTGACTTGAAAGTAATCAGGCATAAGATCTGTGACCTCCTTTATTTAGTATATCTGTTCCCAGGTGTTCAATATCAGGGCAATATCAGTAAATACAATTATAGAACACTTATCAGATTGTGAGAGCTCAGAAGGGTTTCAATTTCACATTAATAATGAAGCAGTCAGTGGAAAGTACAAAGATGCTTATAATTGCATTGATCTGTGAATGTTCAAGAGAGCTTTGGCATATCCTCGCTTATTTAGGGGTTGGCTTGTTTGTTGTGTCTGCTAGGGCTGGTGAGAGGACGGGGATCAGGAGAGTTCTGAGAGTAGTGAGCTGTTGGCTCCTGCCTGAGTGCCCAGGAGGGGGAGATGTCAAGTTTTGGGTTCAGACTGCAAGTACATGGGAGCCCTTGACCTGATGGAGATGGGATTGCGGTTCCATCATTCCGGTTATGACCCAGGATCTTAAGAATAATTGAAGGCAGGACCCACGGCCCTAGTCTTGTTCTCTGTTCTGACACGAATGACCAACTGCCCACAGCGTCCCAGCCTGTAAGTGTGGCGCGCTGTGTAGATACTGACCGGCAGACATGTTGGGAGATGGTTAATCATCGTTTGGGACTGGCAGCCTTTGTGACTATTTTCAAGGCTACTGTAACTTTCTGCCTTGATTCTTACGTCCTGGCCATGATCAGAAATGGGTAGTGGAATGTCAGAAGAAGGTCAAACAGCTGTTTACTTTGTGTTCAGGAACCTTCTAGTCTGCCCAGAGAGCACCTAGGGGAGAAGGTTCAGGAGTGGGGTCGCTGGTCTAGTCAGTTGATCCTAATGCTGGTCCTGGTCACAGGCTTTAGGCGGAGACGACTGGGAACGCCTTATGACCATCCCTGATGTGCAGGCAACGTCCTGCCCCTCCTGCCCACCCTGACCCCTCTGTCCCTCATCATGTGTTACTGCCACCTTTCCTGCTAGTCTGTCTCTGGTCTGTCTCTTGAAGGGCAGGATGCCTGGGGTTCTAATCAAGAGCCCACTTCCATGGCTGGAGCTCACACTCCATAGACTACCCAGGCACCCTGGAGCAGTGGGTTCCAAGTGGAAAAATATCAAGCTGGATTCTCAAGTATGTTAATAAGAGGAGCCAACACTGCTTGGACATTAAATGTAAAGTGGGAGGGGCGAAATGTTTTCCTTTGGCAGGGTGCCTGGCAGCGTGAGGATAGCAATACAGGAAAGGAAAGCCGAGTGTGAGGTGTTAATAAAACATTGTGACTTTTAGGGGGGAAACAGAAGAGGCCTGGGAGGAAAGCAGGACAGGCTGACTGGGACTGGAGGGCCATCTGAGAGGAGTGGAGTGGGATTGCAATAGACAGAAGGCTGGTTCAGGGAACTTCAGCTGCCAGAATCCTTGGGCTCTAGGGGAGGGCATGTGTGTTTCAAAGTCAAGGGACAGACCTGGGACTCAGATAGGAGAGAACTCAGCTGTGTTCACCTAGATTTCCAGCCACCAGGGCTGGGAAGGATAGGCAGATTTTATTTTATTTTATTTTGTGTTGGAGTCTCACTCTGTCGCCCAGGCCGGAGTGCCGTGGCACGATCATAGCTCACTGCAGCCTCGACCTCCTGGACTCAGGTGGTCCTTCCGCCTCAGCCTCCCGAGTAGCTGGGACTACAGGTATGTGCCACCATGCCCAGCTCATTTTCTGATTTTTTTTTGTAGAGGCGAGGTCTCGCTATGTTGCCTAGGCTGGTCTTGAACTCCCTGGCTCAAGCAATCCTTTCGCCTTGGCCTCCCCAAGTGCTGGGATTACAGGTGTGAGCCACTGTGTCCTGCCCAAGATAACCATATTTTAAGACTAGTAAACAGTACACCTGCACCTTTGGTGACAAGTCAGTCACATGGTTCTCAGAAGCAGCACAAACGAAGAAAACTGTTCTCAGGGTTGGCTGAACCCTTACCAAGGGTGGAGAAACCATAGCTGTGAGCGTGTGAGGCTGAGCTCCGACGTGACCAAGGACTGACGTCTGGATGAAGTGGTACCCAGACTAGAGTACACCACATAGGGATGGGAGGTGGACCCCAGGGGGACCAGCAGAGGGTCCTGAATCCAGATGCTTACAAGGAAGAAAAGGAGTTTGCATAAACCTCCAGAGGAGCTTGAACAGGAAATCAGATTTTTGTTGCACTTCAAGGACTGATTCCCACCCCACCCTGGTGAGAGCTGATTTCTGACTGGGCTGCCTAGAGAGAAATGGGAACAGCAGGCTTGACGGAGAAGCCCTTAATGTAGCAGCAGAGAAGGCTTCTCATTAGTGCTTCCCTTCATCACAGGACTGGAGCTAGAAGTGAGGCAGACAACTAGAAGGAACCAAAGAGAGGGAAGGCATGGAACAGACTGGGATGGTGTGTATTTGCATCAGAGTGTCATACTAACTGAGGCTGTGGACCCATCACTCACCTGACGACTCCTGATTGCGGACTCTTGAGATTTTGTTACAGGGGAAAAGCCCTATGGGAGAAGTAATAGAAGAGAACTACATACTGTTCACCTTACAACTAAATTCCAATCCAAATGGCAGGCATTTGAGGCAGAACTCTGGGATCAGAAGAGATCAATATTTAGAAGCGAGGGTGTCTCTCAGGAGACACACAGAAGGGGCTCTGTGTTGAAGGTCTCAGCAAGACAAAAGTCAAGAGTTCAGAAGGTCAGTCAGTGTAACACTTATTTTGCAGGGAGCTGGCCTCAAGGCTGGGGAACTGGTCTACTTATGGTTTGGGAGGTGCTTGCTCTATCTCACAACAGGTATTGGCCCTGACTTAATCCAGTGATTGGTTTGTGGACATATAAACCTGATCTGAGACAATATGATGCTTGGTAAGACTCTTAGGAAAGAAACTTTCTCCTTTTCTATTTGATAAGACTCTTTTTTCCACTGAGTGTGGTCATGTGAAATGGACATGGGGTGAGGACATCCGACCAGGTGGGCTGCAACCCCACTACCTGTGGACCCAGAGGATGGAGCCTATGGCATGGCAAAAAAGGAATGAGGACTTAGTGAATTATCTGAACTGCTGGATCAAACCGGACCTGACACCCATTACCCCAGATTTCAGATATGCACCTATACCTTTATTATTTTTGCTATTATTTATCGAGCTCATTAAATAGGATTATGTGTTTTCGTTTTTTCAACATAGAGTCTTAGGGTGAAGGGAGCAAAGCCTGGAGAAGTAATGATGGGATACAAAGGCCTTTCATTCTAGAAAATTCTAGAAAATAAGTCTTCAGGCCTATACAGCTTTTCTTTTATTTTTATTTTGGAGTTGTGGGATGCATGTGAGGATTTACTGCATAAGTAAATTGCCTACGGGTGAGGTTTGGGCCTCTGGCCGGCCCTCTCTCCCCCTGGTCCGTGACCTGGTACCCATATGTGGTCGTGTGTCCCTTATCCAAGGTGGAGACGACGTAATCGGGGTGGTGATTTGGAGTGTGACCTGAGAGTAGCCCCCCTGGATGGGGACTTCCCTTTAGAGGCAGTAGCCTCTACCAAAAACTGAACACGGGACCGTGCAAGGGTGGAAAAGATGCTTAGAAGGTGGATGGTGAGAATGCGATCACCTTGGTTTGATTTGCTCTTCTCGACTTTCATGAAAGTGTGGGTGGTGGGTCAGAATGTCTGGTGCTCTGCTAATCATTTTGCGGAACGCCTCTGCGAAGTTGGAGAAAACTCACAAAGGAGGAGCCCTTCCAGATTGTTCTCTAACTTCTGAGAAAGTAAGACAGCCCCAAATACCACAAGCTGGCTGAGCGTGGGTGGTGTGGGGAGAAGGCACAGAAGTGTGTGTTCCTGGTAGACGCACCCGGGAACCTTGCAGAGGGTGAGTGCTTCTGGGGCCCGAAGCCCCTAGGCAGCCTTACCCTCCCAGGCCCAGCTGGGGAGCCAGCCCCGGGCTGCTCTTGCGAAGCCCTCTCGGGCTGGGGCGCAGGAAGCACACCTCCTCCCAGGAAGAGTCACCTGCAAAGGAAAGGCGCGCAAGTGGGCGGTGTCTTCAGGCTCCCAGGCCTGCTGTGCCTCTCCCACGGGCTTGCATTCTCTCCAGCTTTGGAAGGCCAGTGCTGGAGCAGTACCCGGTCCGTTGTTTCCACCTTGGATAAGGGGCGCACGACCACACAGGGGTACCAGGTCCACTGCCAGGGGGAGAGAGGGCCCGCCCGAAGCCCAAACCTCACCGGCAAGCAATTTACTGATGCAATAAATCCTCACAGGGGGCCGGGCACGGTGGCTCAAGCCTGTAATCCCAACAGTTTGGGAGGCCAAGTTGAGCAGATTGCCTGAGCCCAGGGTTTCGAGACCAGCCTGGGCAACTTGGCGAGACCAGTCTCCACGATGAATCAAAAATTAGCTGGGTGTGGTGGCGCAGGCCTGTGGTTCCAGTTACTTGGAAGGCTGAGGCGGAAGGATCGCCTGAGCTCAGCTGGTTGACGCTGGGGTGGCTGTGAGCGTGCCACTGCACTCCAGCCTGGGCGACGGAGGGGGACGCCAACTAAAAAAAAAAAAAAAAAAATCTTCACTTGGACCCCACAACTCTAAAATAAAAATAAAATAAAAGCTATATACTAGCTTTAGTTCACATTAAAACTCAACTAAAATTTCAATCAATTAAAATTTTCCATAAAAAAGAAAAAAAGGCCTGGAGAATTAAAATTCTAAAACGTTAAAAAAAAAAAAAAAAAAAAAAGCCTGTGCTGGATGACCTAGGAGGAAGCACTCAGATTAAATCATCAACCCACTCCTGAAAGCAAGTTTTGGAGAGAGCAGGAAGAACAGGAAGACATGGAACAGACTGGAGAGGAAAGGGACAGGAGAGAAAGGGTAGTCATTAAGTCATTGCTGTGCGTTGGGTCCAGTATCTTCATGGACTCTTCCTAGACTTGTCTAATTTAGTGTTTCTCAAAGAAAGTGCCGAGACAGGTAGTCCTGCAAGAGACACATCCCAAACTTTTTTTTGTACTTCCTAAGTGAGTTCTGAAAAATCAGAGACCCTTTTACACATTTTTAAGTTAACATGTACATTTTTCATTCTCAATTTTTAAAAAAATTAATTATTTCTTTTTGAGTCAGGGTCTTATTCTGTTGTCCACGCTGGAATACAGTGGCATGATCACACCTCACCATAGCCTCGACCTCTCGGACTCATGTGATCCTTCCACCTCAGCCTCCATGCTCGGATAATTTTTTGATATTTTTTGTAGAGACGAGGTCTCACTATGTTGCCCAGCCTGGTCTCAAATCCCTGGGCTCAAGTCATCCTCCCACCTCAGCCTTTCTAAGTGTTGGGATTTACAGGTATGAGCCACTGTGCCCGGCCATTCATTGTAAGTTTAAATATTTTTTTAATTAATAAGAATGGAAAATAGCATTTGATATTTGAAATCAGGTGAAATTTGATGACAATTGGCTTGCATATTTCATAATATGACTTGTTAAAATAAATTCTGACTAGCTTATTGAATAAAGAGCACCAAATCTGAAAGAAATGATGTAGATTTTTTACCCAAGGGTTTTCTTTGCTATAGCTTGAAAGATTTGGTAGTCTCAGAAAACATTCAAGGTATAGGCTAAAGAATATATGTCACAGGTCAGGCTTGGTGGCTCAGCCTGTAATCCCAGCACTTTGGGTGGTTGAGTTGAGTGGATTGCCTGAACCCGCGAGTTCGAGACCAGCCCGGGCGGCTTGGCAAGACCTCGTCTCTACAATAAATCAAAAATTAGGTGGGTGTGGTAGCACATGCCTGTAGTTTCGTCTACTTGGAAGGCTGAGGCACAAGAATCACTGGAGCCCAGCAGGTCGATGCTGAGGTGGCTGTGAGTGTGCCACTGCACTCCAGTCTGGGCGACAGAGTGAGACTCCACACACACAAAAAAGAATATGTGTCACAAACCTGTGCCACTTCAACTATTCTGAATTCAGAACATCTCAGTATATCCCTGTACCTCAATGCAAAACTTCAAGCTTAACAAAAATCTGTTTACGATGGCTGCCCTTGGGGCTTCATGGTTTGTCACTAAAGGAGCTGGGAACTCAGAGTGCTCGGACCCAGTGCAGAACCTATGGGAAGGGGCCAGACTCTCCTGTAAGGGAGAAGAACACAGTATTAGAAAGGTAAATTTAGGCCGGGCTCGGTGGCTCAGCCTGTAATCCTGCGCCTTTGGGAGGCTGAGGTGAGTGGATTGCCTGAGCCCAAGGGTTCGAGACCCGCCTGGGCAGGCGAGACCTCA
Source organism: Carlito syrichta (assembly GCF_000164805.1). Classification (NCBI taxonomy): domain Eukaryota; kingdom Metazoa; phylum Chordata; class Mammalia; order Primates; family Tarsiidae; genus Carlito; species Carlito syrichta. The sequence continues at coordinate 473,844 of NW_007256397.1, read as the reverse complement.
TCTCTACAATAAAATAAAAAAAAAAATTAGCCGGACGTGGTAGCGCGCGCCTGTAATTCCGGCTACTTGGAAGGCTGAGGTGGAAGGATCGTCGGAGCCCAGCAGGTCGAGGCTGCGGTGACCGGGAGCGGCCACTGCACTCCAGTCTGGGCGACAGAGTGAGATTCCAACTCAAAAAAAAAAAAAAAAAAAAAGAAAGGTAAGTTTATTCTCAGGTGAGGCTGTTTTATGAAAAAAATATGAAATGGAATTCAGATCTGGAAATTGGTTCCTTTTAAACTATCTGTATCCTCTGGGAAGTCTTTAGGTGCCCCTGAAGACTTGCACATATGTATGAAGATGACTTTTGTAAATGTCTTGTACATGACAGGGTTCCAGGGTTAAATTAATTTGGGAAATGCATATCAGACTCTGATTGGCTTCTGACTCTGATAAAGTCCTATAATAAAGGAACATCCCTGTTTAACCTAGAGTTTTCCAAATGTAGTTATTAATTTTTGTTTAGTACCTATTAGCATTATTTTAAAAGTTTTTGGAATGTTATCATCATCATTCTATGGACAAAGAAATTGAGGTTAAGTCACTTGCTTTAAGTCAGGATCTACAAATTCCTTCTGTAAAAGGTCAGGTGGAAAATGTTTTCATCTTTGAGAACCACGTGGTCTTTGTTGTGACTACTCAGCTCTACTGTTATAACATAAAAGCAGTCATAGACAATAAATACCTCTACGAATGAGCACAGCTATGTTCTAGTAAAACTTTATTTACAAAACCAGGTTGCTGGCTAAATCTGACCCACAGGTCTTTGTTTATCACTCCCTCTCTAAGTCACATATCTTATGGGATTTGAACCCAGATCTAATGACTTCATAATGTTGACCATGTCCCTACATCTCTCTGGTGCCCTCTCTGGAGGGCCTCGAAAGGGAAGACAGGGGCCCAGGAGGCATATCTCATTTTCTTGAGCCTTTTGCCAAAGGCTGGCTCCTTCCAGCAAGGCTGGTTCTGAAGTCAACTAGGGTCTCTCCCTCAGCGTCAGAGTTTGTCAGCCATCAACTCCATTCATCTTTAACAAGCAATTAATATAGCTCTCAAAGCCCAAAGAGAAAACATCCCCCCACAGGTCTCAGTTGCAAAGTACAAAGTAAAAAAGTACACAAGTAATCTTTTAGCACAAAACAACACCCCAGCAGTTCTGGGCTCAATTGGGCCCACAAGGAGTTCTTTCTCTTGTTATTTAATAGGCTTGTCCTTGAGTCAACAACTTCTAAATAGTACTGGTAATTAGATTGGCTTTCTATTTTAGTTTTTCTGAGATTTCAGAATGCTAAAAAATATTCATGAATCTTTGCCTGCTGCCAAAGTAAAAATCCTTATCTGGGAAAGGAATGCCATACGTAACCTGTGTGGACTTGAACCCAGACTTCCTCATAGGACTGTCCTTGGAAACAGCCTAAGAGAGTTCATTTTTGGACAGAATCCAGTGACAGTCATTATTTCTTGGGCAGAGCTTGCTCTCTGGAAGTGGCCGTCATTGGGGGAAGCTGCAAAGTGCTGCAGAGTGTTCATGTAGACTCTTTTTTTTTTGTCAGAGTCTCACTCTGTCACCCAGACTGAAGTGCAGTGGCCGCTCCTGGCCACCGCAGCCTCGACCTGCTGGGCTCCAGCGATCATTTCACCTTAGCCTTCCAAGTAGCTGGAACTACAGGCGTGCGCTACCAACGCCTGGCTGATTTTTGGATTTATTGTAGAGATGAGGTCTCGCCAAATTGCCCAGGCAGGTCTCAAACCCGCGAGCTCAGGCAATCCACTCACCTCAGCCTCCCAAAGCACTGGGATTACAGGCTGAGCCACCAAGCCTGGCTATGTAGACTCTTTACCAAAGACCTTCATTACATTGTTAACCTCTGCAACCACAGAAAGACTGTTTTCATTTTTCTAAGAATGGTAGGAGACGGTCTGATCATAAAAGCCTAGAGACGTCATTCTAAGGAGTCAGACTGGATAGGCAGAGAGCTGTTAAAGAAGAGTGACTCACTCAAATATGCGTTAAGAGAGTCCTCTCAGGTGCCAGGTAATTGTCCAAACATTACCTCTGTCCCCTATATCTGACTTCTGTCTGCTCCTCCCCCAGGGAGCAGGCCCTGGCCAGGGCTGGTCTCTGCAGGATATGCATATTCCCTGTAACCAATCATGGAGTCAAGGAGTCACTGGGTGCAGGTGATTGAGCTGAGAACAATGTGGGTGGCACCCTTACTCACTGTGATTGTAACCACCGTGCAGTAATTTAAATAATTCACTTGCTTGACTATGAAACTGTTTGCTGTGCTGTTCGGAGGTGCAGATTCTTCACCGACCTGCCGCCATCGATGCCTCTCATAAATGTTGATAAATGAACGTCTTTCCCTGCTGGACTTCCAAAGGACTTCTCTGGAATAGGTAAACATGACATGCAAGCCCTCTCAGATTTGGGGCTTCCACATTACATCAGGTAACAGGATGAATGGGAGGCAAGGTGGGAGATTTCCCCAATCTAGGACAGGGATGATGGGGGCTTGATTTTAGGCTGTGAATAGGGGAGATGCAGAATAGAGGGTGGGTTCTAAAGAGAGGAGCCAAGGATCGCTCATATTGCTTTTAAACTGTAGGTTGAAATAAACATTGAAAACCAGCAATGCTGATTTGAGAGTGAGATGCTGAAACTAAACAAGACTTTCCTTGAGAAGAGTGGGAAAAGTTCGAGACTCATGATACAATTCAGAATTGAGCTGAAAACAGTGAAGACTCAAGCGTAGAAGAAATGGGGATTGTAGTTAGGGAGGCTTTAGTCCTCATTCCACTCTTTGATATAGACAGCTAAGGTTTCCCCAATATTGTGAAAGGTCATATGCAAATGCAGAGTCCAATTTCCCTGTCTATTTCCAAACTTAACAGTACCCTTAGCCCCTTCAGTATAGACATTCTGGAGTTGCCCTTACCAATAACCAGCTTGTAAGATGCCATACATTTTTTGCAACAACCATGGTACTCCTCAAAATAAAGATCAGGGACCCTGGCTTCTTGCTTAAATATAAATTAAATAACGTTTCTGCTGTATAATTGTTACTACAAACACAGAATAATATCTTGATGGGTTATTCTTTTTTTTGAGTTAAGAGTCTCACTCCATTGCCTAGACTGGAATGCAGTAGCACGCTCATGGCCACCCCAGCATCAACCTGCTGGGCTCCAGCAATTCTTTCATCTCATCTCAGCCTTCCAAGTAGCTGGAAATACAGTGTGCACTACCATACCTGGCTAATTTTTAAATTTATTGTAGAGATGAGGTCTCGCCAAGTTGTCCAGCCTATTCTTGAACCTGCGGGCTCAGGCAATCTGCTCACCTTGGCCTGCCAAAGTGCTGGGATTACAGGCTTGAGCCACTGCACCTGGACTTTTTTTTTCTTCTTCTTTAGTCAGGGTCTCACTCTGTTGTCCATGCTGCAGTGCAGTGGCACAGTCATGGCTCACCATAGCCTTGACCTCCTGGGCTCAGGTGATCTTTCTGTCTCTGGCTCTTGAGTAGTTGGGACTACAGGTGTAGTCCTGCTAATTTTTATATTTTTTGTAGAGATGAGGTCTTCCTATGTTGCCCAGGCTGGTCTGAAACTCCTAGGATCAGGCAATCCTCTTGCTTCGGCTTCCCAGAGGGCTGGGATTACAGGCATGGGCCATTGCACTCAACCCCAATGTGCTACCCTAAGCAAAGGGGAAAAAAAGTGTCTTTTACAATGTAGGTTGTCAACTGCAAAGAAACCACATCATAGAGAAACACTCATAGTTTAGTTATGACAGACTGTTTCCGAAATAGAGGCCGAGACAACCACCTTAAATATAGAAATCTCTGCACTCAGGCAAGTGTCCTTTCTGCCCTCTCAAAGCCTGCCAGAACTTAGAGGCTGTGTCACAGATCAGTGCCACCCGCAACCAAAGGGCTGAGGACTTTTGGTAATTCGCTGATTGTTTCCAAGGCGTATCAGGTCTTGGCAGGGCTCAGCAGGTGAGACTCACTTTGAATCCTCTCTCCTTTTGCTCCGGCCAGTTCAGAAGCTGCCAACTGGCTGCAGCCTCAATCTCCCCATTGCAGCCACCCGACACCAGCTTTGGGCTTTATTCCTTCACCCCTGGAACTTGAAGACAAAATCAGATCCAAGTCAGTGTTATCATGAGCGCTGCAGAAGCAGCCTGTGCTCGGGTTTTAGAGGTTCCCTTGGGTCTGGCTTTTCTTTCTTCTCACTATCTCCCTCACCTGCTCTCTTGGCCTGTGACTTCTAACCTCTCCATTGAATACCTACCAGGAGTTAGACTCTATGTGGGGGTTCAAAGTTGCACAGGGCATGGTCTCTTCCCTCAGGGACTTGACGATCTAGCTGGAGAGAGAGGAATATGCAAAACAATATTAAGCACTAACACCATTCTCTTAAAGGAGCATCATTTAAAAATGTTCTCTAGTCTTTTCATGTGTCTGTGTGGATATGAGTGTCAAATCAGAGGCATGATGGGAGAAGATGATTTCTTAGAGGTCACAGAGCACCTTCTGTCGGGTTTAGGGGAAGAGCATAAACAAATGTTGACAATGGACACAGGGCAGGGTGTATAAGGAATACAAAACTCTCATATATTGGGGATAAAATTACTTTCACTAAGGTTGGTCAGATTAGTTTTAGTTCATATAAACTTTAGCTGCGGTTATTTTTTTTTAAATCTAGTCTCAAGTGATCCTTCTGCTTCAGTCTCCTAAGTAGCGAGGACTGCAGTTGTGCTACCCACCATGCCTGGCTAATTTTTTTCTTTCTTTTTTTTTTTTTTTGTAGAGACACAGTCTTACTATGTTGTCCCCACTGGTCTCGAGCTCCTGGGCTCAAGCAATCCCCTGTCTCAGCTTCCCAAAGTGCTGAGATTATATGTGTGAGCCATCGCACCTGGGCTATTTTTTTAATCTTTTATTTTTTGGGGTAGCTAGACCGTGGGATCATGAAAGGAATTTCCAGGAAACTAGGTAAGTGTAGATGAGAGCTGAAACAAATATCTTATTTTATTTGTCTATCTATTTATTTATTTTTCAGGTGTAGGTGTTTATTAAAGTCCAAATATCTTATTTTAATATAAACCTAAACAATAGGATCCTAACAAACCCCATCTATTTTTAGGGTTTTGTGCCTTCTCTGCAAGGTAACAAAGAAGTGAAGCCCACAAAAAAGATGAGCAGAACTCCTGGAGTGTCTTCTGGTTCTTTGGCTTTTCTTCTTCCACTGATCTCTCCACGTTGAGGAAACGATATTTAAGGTCCTGGAGGAGCTTGCCCTTAAAGCAGTCTGCTCAGAACTTTTGTCCTGGGAGGGAGAATAAGCAGTTCCAGAGGGCCGACCTTATTTTTTTCTTTGGAAGCTTCTGAGCTCTGTCTGTCCAAAGAACATTCCACTGATTAGTCACAACAGACGGTGAGTTAGCACTGCTTGATTTTTAAGGAAGTAGGCACCGTACAAAGTGTAAGATCTCTCTCTCTGACAGTTGGGATTTCTGCCTTCAGTTTGCTGACACTGAGTTCCTCTCTGTCATGATCAAAAAAGTCGAGCCCTTCTGTGGTTCCAAGCACCACTGAGCATTTGTTCACAAGCTTGTATGTGGGATGAGGGCGAGAAAGCTTTTAGGAGTCAGGTCTGGGCCAAACTGCGAGGCAGAGTAGCGGGAGAGCTGATATTATCCTTATACATACTGAAGAACGAAGTGAGATTTCTTGGCTCATTTACTCCAATAATTTGGACTGGGTTGGCTCATTGCCCTTGATGATCTTTAACTTTTTCCTCTGTCCTTACGTGATTTGTTATGTAGCAGCAAACTACAGCACAGGGCTTTGGAATCAGACAGACATGAGTTTCAATCCTGAATCGCCTTGCCTACTTTCGGAGAGGTTCTTAATCTCTCTAAGCCTCAATTTCTTCATCTATACAATGGAGATAATTATAGCACACAGGCTTACTGTGAGGCTCAAACACAGTATTATATGCGAGTAACTGCCTGTTGTCTAATCCACAGTGCTTGCTCAATAGTTTATTTTCCTTTTTGGTTCTGGCTTTGCCACTAAATAGCTGCTAGAATTTTAATAAATCCTTTACATGTTCTTAGTCTTGGTTTTCCTAATCTTTAGCTTGGGTAGGAGGAGAATACAGCAGTAACATCTGTTTACTGGAATGTTCTGAGGTGCATCTGGACAGAAGTGTTTGTGGCTATAAGTGATGGCCATCATGAGTCCTGCCCGATGGCTCGGTGGTCACCTTTATAAGCATTCCTCCTGTGGGATGGAAGAGTGTTGGGTGTGTGTCTGAGAGGTCAGGGGATGTGTCTCCCTGGAATTGGGACAAGCCTGTAGGCATACACCTTGCAGGCAGATATCCTATATTTTTATTTATTTTTTTGAGTTGTGGACTCACTTTGTTGCCCAGGCTGGAGTGCAGTGGCATGATCATGGCTCACTTCAGCCTCGACCTCCTGGGCTCAGGTGATCCTTCCACTTCAGCCTCCCAAGTAGCTGGGACTACAAGAGTTCACCACTATGCTCCACTAATTTTTTGACTTTTTGTAGAGATGAAATCTCACTTTGTTGACCAGGCTGGTCTTGAACTCCTGGTCTCAAAGTGATTTTCCTGCCTCAGCCTCCTAAAGTACCAGGATTACAGGCCGATATCCTGACTCTAAGTAGTAAATATTTTATTTCTTTTGGAAGGTTTCTCACTTGTCACTTTTTCCTCTTCCACTGCTGCTGGTCTAATCCAGGCTCTTCTCAACCCAGATATGAAAAGCAGCAGCAAAACTGACCTTCGTGTGTTTAGCTCTCAGATGAGTCTTGCTAAAATTCGATTACCTCTAGTCATTTTGCTGCTCAAAAAATTAATGGCCCCATCACTTCCTGGGTAAACTGGGGACTTTTCAATCTGATATTTAAGACCCTCTAATCTGGCCCGCTTTATCTTACTTCCTACGATTCCTCTCACAAATTCTCCATTTATCCACCAGGGTCCCTTCACATTTTCCAAAGATGATGTGCATAGTCTCAATTCCTTTGTTCATGATATTCCCCTTGTATGGAATGCCTTTCCCCTCAGTCCATTCTAAAAATAACCTCACTTTTGCTGTGGGGCCATTATAGCCATTGCAGCTCTCTGCAACTTGGTTTGAGAACCAAGTGCTTGACTTTATGAGCTCAAGAATGGTCCCAATAAGTTAGGTAGGAAGGACAAGGAGGAAATAATTTCCTTAATCTTAGAAATGTCAGATTTGTGACAATGGCATTTCTTTTCCTTCTTCCAAAATAATTCTGAATTTCAATTAGGGAAATGTTCAGGGGAACTGTTTTCTAGTTAAAGAAAAATACAGACTCTGTTTCCTGGTTAGAAAAAAATACAGGCTCATAGTTTTTTTGTTTGTTTGTTTATTTATTAAGAGAAGATTAGAAAGAAAGATATTTACCCGTATTTACAACATTCCAAAATTCCTGCTGATAATTTAATGTATATCCCTTTTGACCTTAAAACAAAATTGTTTAATTTTTTAAAAAAGAAAATTATGTTATGTGTACCCTTTATATATATATTTCCCTTTATATATTTTAATACATTATATTTAACAGTGTATTATGAAGTCTTTCAGATCAATAAATTCTGATCTAAATAATAATTTTTGATGACTGTTTAAAACAAGACTAAAATGTATGTAATCAATCTTGTATTGATGAACACTTAGCTGAGTTCAGTTTTTCAGTTCCTTAATGTGTGACATTATATTTTGTATAGTTGGGTTTGGAAAACTGTACTGACTTTTAGAGACAAAATTTACAGTTGTTCATTGTAAAAAACAAAAGAAAATGGAAAGATAAGAAAAACTAAAAATAAAACAAAATAAAAATAACTCACAATTCTATTCCCCAGAGATAAACTGTAGCTAGGTTTTAGTGATACTCCATCCCCGAGTTGACAGAACACTCAGTGCAAAGTTCTGATATTTTCCCTCTATTTTCCTCTTTGCCCAAATGGTTGAAATTTTCTCTGGATACTCATGTAGTAAAACTCACTGGTGTCTTCGCATTTTAACATTACGACTTTTTTTTCCCCCTGAGCTCACTTACATAGTAGGTGTTTCAGCAAAATCGAGATGAATTCTGACATGACACATTACAAATGTCAAGAAAAAAATCATGCCTCCACGGCTCCATGTCTTGTCATCTGTATATTTAATTTTAATTTTATTTTTTTTAGCTTCAGGCTCCTGACTTGAAAAGTGATACGACACCCCAATGCTGTATCACCTTCCTGCTGGACACAGCGTTCCTCATGCTGGGATCATGTGTTCGCGACTTCTTATTCACCGACATCATCAGCTTTTTGAGGAAACAATACTCCTTCCTGGGTTATTCCATCTCTTCATTGGCCTCCTTCATTGCCTCCCCCGCTAGCTAAAACTGTGCCTGGGGAACATCCCAAATTTAGGGAGTCTCTCTCACTCTTCTTTCGATTTTGTTATGGCACAGTGTCTGACTTATAGTAGCAGCTTCAGGTATAAAGTTTTGAATCAAATTATCATTGGAATAATAAGAATTGGAGGATAGAGAGAAACAGGGACACATCACAACTTTCGTGAGGCCTTCCTCTTAAAAACAAAAATTAAAAATTGTTATTTTATGCTGGGCATGGTGGCTCACATGTGTAATCCCAGCATGTTGGGAGGCTGAGGCAGGAGGACTGCTTGAGCCCCGTAGTTTGAGACCAGCCGGGGCAACATAGCAAGACCTCATCTCTACAAAAAAATAAAAAAATTAGCCAGGCGTGGTGGCACGTGGCTGTTATCTCAGCCACTCGGGAGGCTGAAGTGGAAGGATCGCCTGAGTCCAGGGGGTTAAGGCTTTGGTGAGCCATGATCATTGTGACCCCAACTCAAAAAAAAAAAAGAAAAAAGAAAATTATATTTTATAAACACATTAGTAGAAAGACGAATATAATGTAGGTTGGGCTTGTTATAACACACTCATTAGTATTATCTTCACTTTTCTCTTGATTTTAGAAGGAATGTAATATTTTCCTGGGTCCTAGGGACTGTGCCTGATGGGTGAAGTGCCTATCTGTGCTTTGAAAGCTAAGGGCAAAGAAATGCAATTCTAGGAGGAAATTCTTCATTTAGTCCTGGCCAGGACTTTTCACTTTCACACTCTGCATTGAGAGCTTGCTATAGACCCAGCATTCTGCTTATGTGTATTATCTTATGCAGTCATCACACCAATTTGTGTTCATTACTATTGTCATTCTCCATTTTATAGAAAAGGTAATCAAGGTATAGGAAGATACACTAATGTGCTCACAGGCACACAGTTAGTTAGTGGTGGAACTGGGGTTTCACTCATTGCCCAACTATTTTTTGAACATCCTCTGTGTGCTGGGCGTTATCCTGGACACTGGGTAAGTACCAGTGGACAAAACTAAGTACCTGCCCTTATGGGTTTTCACTCTTAGCTCCTGGGCTCCAAGTCAAGTTTTCAGGCTTCTCATATCTTGTGAGCTGGGGTTTTATAAGTACAGGTTGACTATCCCTTACTTGAAACACGGGATTAGAAATGTTTTGAATTTTGGATTTTTTTTCAGAGTTTGGAATATTGGTATATACATAATGAGACATCTTGGGGATGGGACCCAATACATGAAATTTATTTGTTTCATATATACCTTATGCACATAGCATGACGGTAACTGTATATACCATTTTACTAATTTTGTGCATGAAACAAAATTTTGAATGCAACCTGTCACTTGGGGCTAGGTATGGAATTTTTCTCTGTGGCATCATGTCAATTCTCAAAAAGTTTTGGAGTTTGGAGCATTTTGGATTTAAAATGTTCAGATTAGGAACCTGTAATGAGAAGCTCTGTGTCTTACAGACAGACAAATCTCTGGCTAGAATTCCACCCGTTTCTCTCTGCATCTGAAAAACTTTTTTGTGTTGTTGTTATTAGAAAAGAACACAGACTCACAGTTTAAAAGACAAGAATAGAAAGAAAAAAATAGAGAAGTAAAAATTACCTGTATTTCCAACATTCCAAACTTATTGCTGATATTTTAAAGTAGTATATTCCTCCTGACCTTAAAAATAAGAGATATTTTTAATTTTTTAAGAATGGAAGTATATATACTCTTTCATGCATTTTATACATTATATTCAATTACATATTGTGAATATCTTCTACATGCCACAGCGACATTGTCTCTTGGACTCCAGGAATTTTCCATCACTCTTTTTCTCCATTCACCCTGCCCTTCCTTGACAAAGGCTGGCATTCCTCCTGCTCCCATAACTGTCATCCTGGTCTTCTAGTGCTGTCTGACTCACAGATGCTGCTAGAGAGCTGCATAAAATGCACATCTGGCCTGGTCCTTGCCCCTGCCTAAGACTCTCCATGGCTCCCAGTTGCCCTCAGGATAACTAACGCCCATACCCCCCAGCTGCCTGATCGGGTCTATTCCCATCTGGATCCTTCTTTCCTCCATCCTGATCTCATATTCCTTCTCTTTCCCCCTCCTCGCTCACTGTGTCACTAGTGAATTAATTGCAGTTCATTCATTAGTCGACACACATTAATTGGGCACCTACTATGTACCCTGCTCTGTCAGTGTGCCAAGATGTAAAGAAGACTAAGATCTTGTCCTTGATCATTAGAAGTCTACAGTTTGGGGTAGAAACAGAAGAGCAAGGGATCATCGTGCATCCTGTGAGCAGGACTAAAATAGAGAAAAGCACCAGGAACTCAGGCCACAGCTGTGGCACCTCAACCTGAAGGGAGGAGGGACTGATCACAAAGGGCAAGTGATGGGTGGTCCCGGAGTCAGTGCTGGGTAGCAAGTGTGGTCTGACTGGGCCCGGAGCTAGTAGGCAGGGCCCAGGAGCTCAGAAGTTTGTGCTTATTCTGCAGTTTATGAAGAAACAATGAAAGGGTATCAGCAGGGGTGTGAGAATGATTGCAAAGGTGGTGTGGTAACAGAGGCCAGAAATTACAAGGGCGGTGGAGGTGGAGAGAAGTGAGCAAGTGGAAAAGATGGCGAAGAAATAGGATGTCCAGGGCTTTGGGTCCAGGTGAGCATGGCAGCTGAAGGAGAAGGAAGGCTCAAGGAGCCTGTCTTGGCTTCAGGAACACTCCACGAGCTCTTCCCTCCACCGGCTGCTGACTGAACCCTTTCCCTTTTCACCTAAATAACTGCTCACCTTTCCACCATCAGTTTGGGCATCCTCTTTCCCTAGAGAGCTTCCATGACTATCGGGTCCTCCAGGAAGCGGGTGGTATGCTATCATTGGGTAGTTGGGAAGACTCATTAAGGGACCACCATAGTTACAAAGGCAAGAGTAGTGTTTAAGGAAACCAAAAAGTGATGGTGCAGTACTCCATGGCGAGTAGTCTTATGACCATCCCGGAGACCAGAAAAGGACAGAGAAGAGGTTACCTAGAGGAAGGAGTCGTGTGGAGAGGACCACTTGGCAAGAGCTGCGTCCTTCAGTAGGGATACAGTCAGTCTGCCACGATTCTGAAAAGAGAAATTCCAGAGAATTAACACTGAGTCCTGTTCTCCTCCCTCCGGCTCACAATTGCTAGAAGCAACAGGCAGAAGAACCCATTGATACAGTTCCTACAAATCAGCCCCAGACCACAGAGCAGCAAGCCTGAGAGGCAAGTGGGAGACACCCACAACACTTGCCCTGACCACTGCCAGCCCCAGTCTAAATCAGCAGCTTCTCCGGTTGGGCCTCTAATACCCTGCAATTGTCACCATCACAGCAATGCTCTGTCTCCTCCAGCCCACCCAGGCCGTGAGCTGCTGGAGAAGTATCTGCCACGTCTTATCCATCTTTGTATCTCCTGTTCCTGGCACAGAGCGTGGTACTTAAAAAAGTCTCCATAAATGTTGAGTAAATGAATATCCCCCTATCAAATGCAAATTTCATAGAGAAGGCAAACTTCTTAATCTATTATCAGCTGCTGCCTCAGGGTGGTTTATAGCAAGAAAGAACACGTTTCCGTATTATGGACTTGAAGTTAAAAAGTCCCCCAGAGGCCATGTGCTTGCTGGTTTTATTCTTTTTTGATGGATCAATGTGTCACCAGTCGACACACACACCGCAGCCCCCGCCCCCCACCATGAGGAGCCAGAATTCCTACCAGAAATTAATACGTGCCAGGGATTCATTTTCTTTTTGTAACAAAGGTAGCGCAAAGTCATTGAAAGCAATGGCCTTATTTCATCCAAATAGTGTAGGATGAATCAAACAGAAGGGTGTACTGGGAAATGACATTCGCCAGGTAAATACAGCCACAGAGAGCTCACAGCTGTCTACAGCTTTGTTGTGTTTATGGGATGACACAGTCTAGCCATCAGGCATACTCAGGATGACTAAGCAGCACATCCTGGCAGTCTGTCCTGTTTGCCCCAGCTTCTCCATTTTCATAGCTGTCCCAAGTCACCTCCTCTTTCAACCTGTCCTTATTGAGGGAGTGAGGAAAATTATTCCGGCAGACATTTTTATTGATCATATTCTTCTCTAGCTTAATGTTCAAACTCTTTTGACAAGTGACTCCCATTCCACTCTTAGTAACATGACATGTCCCCTTGTAATTACCTCTCCATCATGCATCTTACAGCTTCTCTCGTTGCTTAATGTTAAAAGCAAGACGTCTGTCTTTACATTGCTCTGTGATCATTTTTTTTTTGAGTCGGGGTCTTACCGTCCCCCAGGCTGAAGTGGAGTGGCATGCGCATGGCCACCACAGCTTCGACCAGCTGGGCTCAGGCGATCCTTCTGCCTCAGCCTTCCAAGTAGCTGGAACCACAGGCGTGCGCCACCATGCCTGGCTCATTTTTTTGATTTACTGTAGAGATGAGGTCTCACTAAGTTGTCTAGACTGGTCTTGAACCTGTGGGCTCAGGCAATCCTCTCGCTTCGACCTTCCAAAGTGCTGGGATTATAGGCGTGAGCCTGTACACCCAGCCTCATTGCTTTGAATTCTCACCATTTCCCATACCTAGTAGGCACTCAAGAGGGATTTCTGATAAATAATCCACTTAGATATATCTACTCCATACATGTCATCATAGTAACTCCATACCTTGCTAAAAGTTGATGGCAACCGTGTATAAGGACTTGGTTTCTTTCCCATTCCGCCACTAATCCTGTGGATGGATGGTTTTATTTCCACTCCCATGAAGCCTGAAGAGCCTTGCACTCCATGAAAAAAATCAGAAGTGCTGCCAGGCTGCTGCTACCTGATTCCTCTCAGTCTCCAAACACAATGCAAAACAGGCTCCTGTTTCCATGACGCACTGAAATAGAAATTGTTCTTCAACTTCAGAAATGTCCTTGGCATGGGAATGTACAAGCCTTCTAATACCAGTAATTCTTTGTCTTCATCTTACAGGGCCATGGCTGAGGTCTTGGGAACCCTTTCAGGAAGCCCACTGTGGAGTGAATCTTCACCTCTTCTGACAGTCCTATGTTGGGAAGGGAGTGAATGTTCTCCAAACAGTCCCCAGAAACTGAAGCCAAACCCATGGACATTCATAGATTCATTCCAAGCCTCCCTCTGTGAGACCCTATGGCCAAGCTGGTCCTCCATTTTGCACAAGTCTGGGTGGGTGGTACTCCCTGGGATCATATCTTGTGGTGGGCGTGGTGCCGACCATCTTGAGCCTAGTGAAGACGATGCCGTGCTCTTTGAGAGGCATTCACTCTTTATCGCACTCTGTGACCCAGGAGGTAGACCCACATGGGTTGCTTCAACTCCTTTGCCCTCCAATTTCTCACTGCGTAATGGGACTTTCTAGTAGGACGTTTGATGCTGAGAAGGAGGGGAGTGACCTGGGAAACTACCTCTCTGCCAGGTTGCTCTGGGTTTGCAACTAGCAGCTATGGTCCTCTCAGAGCTCTGGCAAATACTCTGAGTCCTTTGGTGTCACCAGCCCCAAGGTATTGTACTGTACCTGCTTGCTCTCACCTTTCTAGATAGTTCTTTTATGAAATTCTTTGACTCAGTTTGAGTGTGCCACCATTTCTTTCTTGTTGTAACTCTGACCCATACAGTGGTAAATAAGACAGATGAAGTCTCAGCCTTCTTGGAGCTTAGTGTGAAGGGGAGACAGACAATAATTTTAGAAAAGGATAAGGGTTTAAAAAAAAAGTCAACCGGGCTCGGTGGCTCAGCCTGTAATCTCGCGCTTTGGGAAGCTGAGGTGAGTGGATTGCCTGAGCCCATGGGTTTGAGACCCGTCTGGGCAACTTGGTGAGACTTCATCTCTACAATAAATCAAAAAAATTAGCCGGACGTGGTAGCGCGCGCCTGTAGTTCCAGCTACTTGGAAGGCTGAGGCGGAAGGATCACCAGAGCCCAGCAGGTCGAGGCTGCGGTAGCCGAGAGCGGCCACTGCACTCCAGTTTGGGCGACAGAGTAAGACTCCAACTCAAAAAAAAAAAAAAAAAAAAAAAAAAGAAGTAATAAAATGGATGGAGAGAGTCTAGGAAAGGAGGCCTACTTAGAGTAGCCAGGAAAGGCCTTTCTGCGTTGGTGTCATCTAACCTACCCACATGACGAGAGTGAGACAGCCACCCCAACATATATAAGGGGGGACCCCCAAAACCTGGAATTTACTTATTAAACATTGGGTATATATTCTTACATGTTTAAATTTAAATCACCTTCAAAGTACTCTCCATTTGATGCAATTCACCTATCAAGATGCTTTTTCCATTGCTCAAAACAGTTTTTGAACTCGTCAATTTTGATGCCTTTTAGCGCTTCTGCCGTTTTTTGTTTCACCTCTTCCACATTGGCAAAATGTTTCCCCTGGGGACTTTTTTCCATCTGCAGGAACAAGAAAAAGTTTCTCAGGGCAAGATCGGGTGAATAGGAAGGGTGGGGCATGGGAATCATGCCGTTTTTGGTGAACACTTAGCATGGTGTGGGCAGGTGTGTTGTCATGGTGGAAGAACCAGTCACCAATTTGCCACAATTTGAGATATTTCTTTTGCAGATCATGACACAACCTTCTCAGAACTTCCAGATAAAAACTTTGGTTGACGTTTGATCTGGAGGAACAAATTCCAAGTGTACTACAAGGGGCCAGACCTCCAAAAGATAATTCCAAGTTTTTAGGGGGCCCCTCTGTAGAGAACAAGCCAGATGGACTGCAGAGCAAATGACTCCAAATGGGAAAAAGTTGGCAAAGCATGGAACCTGGAGACAAGGGGAGGGTGGCAGGAGCTGAGGTCAAGGAGGAAGGGTGTCAAGGAGTTTGAATTTTATTTTTAGGACACTGAGAAGTTCCCTACAGTCATATCACTCTGAATGCATCTGATCTCTTCTTGTCTCAGAAGCTAAGCAGGGTAGAGTCTGGTTAGTACTCAGGTGGGAGGCACTGAGAAGTCACCGTAGAATTTGGGGCAGGGAATTGGGATGGCCACTATCCTAACAGATATCAGATTAAACAATCAAACCGTTTAACTGAAGAAAATGTGATGAAAGGACTATTTACATAAATGCAGGTAGGATTAGGAGACCAGTAGAGGGTGGTGAAGCTTCTAGAAACTAGCAACAGAAAGAAGCTGTTAGTTACTATGGGGTGAAAGATCAAGTGCAAATGCGGGGTTTGGGAGACCTGGACTTCAGAGGATACTTGAGAACACAGTGATCTGCACATGACGTGAAGTAGAGAGGCTGGAAAGAAGGAATTTCATTCCTCTTAAAAATACCCTTCGTCCCAATATTTGTCAGCAAACCCTAACAGTTTTCATAAATGGTAACACCTTTGGGGCTCAGTCAGGAAACTGTGAGAGATTCGGGTAAAGCCTATTAAGTCATGGGGAGGTTGCCGAGTTGAAAAGGCTAGCTATGGAAGGGCATTCCGATGGAAGCATTACACAGCTCTGAATTCAGGGTAGCCATCTGGTCCTGGAGCCAAACCGTGGCTTCAGGGATGATTTATTTAGCCAATCTCCCGGGCTTCTAAAACTTTCCAAAGTCCTCTTATTGCTGTATTCCTGTGATTGTTTGGAGGCTAGGAAAGTCCATCAGGTGCTTGTTTGGGGGTAACAAAGACATCGTTGACTTCTACTTGTTCACTCCAGAGGCATTGTTTGCATGGCTCTTCCAAGCTGGCAAAGGTAGAAGGCTTCCATAACTTTGGTCCTTATTTATTTTTTTGAGTCGGAGTCTCACTCTGTCCCCAAAGCTGGAGTGCAGTGGCACGATCACAGCTTACTGCAGCCTCAACCATCTGGGTTCAGGCAATTCTTCTACCTCAGCTTCCCAAGTAACTGGGACTATAGGCATGTGCCACCACGCCAGGCAAATTTTTGTATTTTTTGGGTAAAGGTCTTGCTCTGATGTCCAGGTTGGTCTCGAACTCCTGGGCTCAAGCGATCCTCTCACTTCGGCCTCCCAAAATGCTGGGATTACAGGCATGAACCACTGTGTCTGGCCGCTTAGGTCTTGAATTTAGAGAGCACAGAATTGTTATTAAGACTAAATTCTAAGGAAAGAAAGCGTTTTTGAGGTTTCTCAGGGAAAGTAAATATATATAGTGTTGTTTCTTCCTCTTCTGGTTTTTGTCTTTTAGTAAGATACATTTGACAAAAAAAACCGCAAAAACCGCAACAGAGAGAGGCGTTGCTCTCCTAAGAAACCTCAGCTACCTCTCAGTGGCATTAGTCTTATTCCATGGTTTCTAAATGTTTTTAGCAGCAGAACTCTTTTTCCAGACAAAATCTGCCACAGAACCTTAATGTATAACCCAGGCAAAGTTCAAGTGTCCATTTCCTAGACGCCACCACAGATCTTGATTTCAACCAGCCGCACCCAGAAGGATCATGCTGAGTGCATGTATTAAGCAATGTTTATAGAGGTATCATTTGCAGACAGTAAAATTCACCCCTTTTAGGTGTAGTGTGATGAGTTTTAAGTCTTGGCAATAATACGACCATCAAGAAACAGAACTGGCCAGGAACCATGGCTCACGCCTGTAATCCCAGCACTTTGGGAGGCCGAGGCGGGAGGATTGCTTGAGACGAGCCTGGGCAACATAGTAAGACCTTGTCTCTACAAAAAAAAAAAATTAGCCAGGACTGGTGGTGTGTGCTTGTAGTTCCAGCTACTGAGGAGGCTGAGGTGGAAGGACCGCTTGAGCTCATGGGCTTGAGACTGTGGTGAGCTGTGATCGTGCCACTGCACTCCAGACTGGACAACAGAATGAGACTCCCAACACAAAAATAAACAAAAAAAATTGAAAAGACACAGAACTGCTTCATCACCTCCCAGATCTCCTTCTGTTCTTTTTCTAGCCGGTTTCTTCCCCTTTGCCCTGCCACTCCCCGCCCCCCTCCTGCATTCACTGATCTGATTTCTTTCTCTGTAGTTTTGCCCTTTCCAGAATGCCATATAAATGGAGTCATGCAGTATGTAAATATTTGTGTTTGGCTTCTTTCGCTCAACCTGATGCTTTCGCGATTCATCTATGTTTTTGCATGTATCAGTCATTTGTTCCTTTTTCTTATGGAGTAAAGTCCGTGTGGTTTTCAAAGTCATCCTTCAAGCTGCCCATTTATTTTCTGCCTAAATGATAAAGCTCTCCATTCAAATGATGTTCTTTCTTCTGTAAAATGTTGAGATTAGAGCCAGGAAACACCATTGCACAGGCACAAGTGGAGTGGCAGTGTGTGACCCGAGACAGGACATCACT
This sequence comes from Carlito syrichta, assembly GCF_000164805.1. Lineage (NCBI taxonomy): Eukaryota > Metazoa > Chordata > Mammalia > Primates > Tarsiidae > Carlito > Carlito syrichta. The sequence continues at coordinate 456,049 of NW_007256397.1, read as the reverse complement.
GCATCACACTGCTGTGTCACAGCTGCCACTCACAGAGCTGACTCCCAAGCCTCCAAGGGCCTCGACTCTTCCCAGAACTAGAATTCCTAGGAGTTTTTTAATTAAAGGAAGGAAGTGCTGATTGCATTTCCTATTTATTTTATTTTTAATGACAATGAACAGACAAATTCTTAAGCTGGGAAAAGTATACAAGAAAAGCATTTGTTGAAAAATAAACTTAGGCTGCTAAGAGTCTTACAAGGACAGAGGTGTGCCTGAAACACAAATTCCATTCAAAAATTTCCAATTTTGGTCATTGCATATTTGGCTACACAGTTGCAAAAGTCTTTTGAGACATCAATTCTGTCATCTGATAAATATCTTTTGTCCCTGTCTCAAAGGCCATCCACGTGCCAATGCTCTTACTCCTAAAGTATCCACCATGGAGGTCAAGGGCATTCTACCTTTATCCTCCTGCACCACTGTAAAAAAATTTTTTTATTTGAAAGATGTGGAGTACAATTCAGAGTTAAGTATACAAATGTTCATTATGCAGGTACCCTTGTTGATGAGGTGTGCCTCCCTCCCCCGCAGAATCAGAATCCCACTACTGTCAATCCCGCACACCCCTGCCTCCCCTCCTGTTTCCTCGTCAATTTCTCACTATTGCCAATCCTTTTCTTATAGCATTATGATATTTGTTCAAGGTCCACTTATGAGTGAGAACGTGTGATACTCAGTTCTTTGTTTCTGTGATAGATCACTCAATATTATAGGTGCTAAGTCCATCCAAGTCCAGCACCACTCTTATAGACCACTGGTATTCCAGGGGACAAAGATTTCATTCTCTGCTCCCTTAAAAATAGTTTTGTCCTGGAATTTGCTTGTTATATTTGTGAATTGGAGTTTCACTCTGTTGCCCAGGCTGGAGTGTGGTGGCACACTCATGGCCACAACAGCGTCGACCTGCTGGGCTCCAGCAATCCTTCCGGCTCAGCTGTCCAAGTAGCCAGAACTACAGGCGTGCACTACCATGCCTGGCTATTTTTTTTTAATTTTATTGTAGAGACGAGGTCTCACCAAGGTGCCTAGGCTGGTCTCAAACCCATGGACTCAGGCAATTCACTCACATCGGCCTCCCAAAGTGCTGGTATTATAGGCTGAGGCTCCAAGCTCAACCTAAAGATGTTTTAATATTTATAAACTGCCACCAGATTTTTAAAAAATAGATGGAGTCTAAATCACTGGTAAAATAGATGTTATTAGAATTAAGCTTTCCCAGCCTGGCAACATAGCCAGACTCTGTCTCAAATAAATAAATAAATAAATAAATAAAATTAAAAAAAAAATTACCTAGACATGGTGGCTCACACTCGCAATTTCAGTTACTTGGGAGGCTGAAATGGGAGGATTGCTTGAACCTAGGAGTTACAGGCTGTGGTGAGCTATGATCACGCCACCACACTCCAGTCTGGGAGACAGAGCAAGACTTGGCCTTGAAAAATAATAATAATATAAATAATATAAGCCTTGCATGTTTTATTATTTTTGAGTCTCCCCATTGTTGCTTGTGCTTGAAATAATGACTGTACTGTACTGGAGCTGAACGAGATCCATTCCATGTGCAATTGTTACTGAAAGTGAGCATGACTTCTTGAGACAGGGGGAGGAAGGGAGGTGATCAGAGAAAGGGAAGGCAAGCCTGCAGTGGGCACTTTGCATTTATTAGTTCATTTCAACAAACATATTTTGAACCCTTCTTCTCTGCAGACCTGTGCAATACACTGGGGTGACAAAGACAGTTGCTGCAATTGACCGCAAGGTGGGAAAGAAAGACTGTAAAAAAAAAGAAAAGAAATGAAAAGTGCCATCCTAAAGGTAGGGTGGTGGTGTGCAAAGGGTGAAGCCCACCTCTTCTTGGGATGGAGAGAGAGAGACTTCATGGAGGAGGTGATCCCTGTGTGGAGTCTTGAGTTATGTAAATACTAGCAAGATGGGATTGGGGTAGGGGAGTGAGAGAGAGAGAGAGAGAGAGAGAACATGAGAGTGTGTGCTTGATGGGAAAGCAAACACTAGTCACATGGAGTAGGAAGCTGCATGTGCAGAGAAAGGTGGGTGGAAGGTGGAGCTGGGAACACCCACAGGGCCAGGTCATGGAGCCTTGGTGCTCTGCTCCACTTTGGAGCTCGATCTACAGCCAGTGGGGGTGAGCAAAGGGCTTTGGGTGGTGGAAGGTCTATGTGAGTTCTGAAAGATCCCTCTGGCATCTGTGGCCAGGGATCCTGTTGGAAGCTCCTGCCCCGGTCCAGGTGGGAGATGATGTGTCCCCAGGACAAAGGAAAAAAGAGTGTCCATCCCAGAGACACGTGGAAAAAGAACTGGGAGTCTGGAAGAAGGATGAGAGAAAGGAAGGTACAAATGACTTCATTTAGCCATCTTAATAGCACTGTGACGTGGGTGTCATTATGTCCATTTTACAGATGACAAAACTGAGCTCCAAGAGGATAAGTAACTTATGTGAGTTTATATAGTGAATGAAATTGAAACCGTATCACAGGATCAAGGCACTGTGCCCAAGAATTACACAGGCATGTGAGATAGTGGGAAAGAAACATGTGTAATGAATTATGGAAAACAACCATAGAAAACAAAAATAAAAACTAGGCTTTGGCTTCCCATCCAAGTACTAATTAGACCTGACCCTGCTTAGCTTCCAAGTTCAGGCACATTCAGGACGGTATAGCCGTAGACCCAAAACCATGCTTTGGGAAGTCTCCTTGAATCTTCAAAGAGCAGTGTGTAGACAATGTACTTCCAGGGACTTAAGTGGAATGAGCAGACCAGATCATGAAAAGGGTTTGCCCTGTTCTCATTCTCCTGAATAATCCTCTTTCATTTTGTCCTTCCTTCTGCAACCGGGGAGGAGAGATTTGTATAATAACGTGTTTGCATTTGAGAGCATTTCAGCAAAGCCTGCGTCCAGCTGCTTTTTCTGACACAAACACATCTCCCACCATCACTTTATGGCTTCGGGGCAAGTGGCCTCCTCCCTGCTCCCAATTGCTTTGGAGATAAAAGAAGGCAGTGAGGGATTTATTCTTTTACCCATAATATTGTGGCTGTAATTTAAAGCTGCCATAACTCATGTATAGAACTGTGACCATAATACCACGGAAAAAGCCATCATTCAGACCCCAATGGAAGAAATGTGGAGTCCTGTTTCTTCTGGCTCTAAATTGCCTCAAAACCAGCAGACAGCTGCTGCCATAACCAGACAATAGAAACTAGGGTTTGGACAGTCATCCATGATGAATTGCTTTTTCTTTCTTCCCCCTTTTCATATCTTTACTAGCATCCAAATAGTTTCCGTACTGGAAGGCGAACAGGACTAGATATCTAATCTTACTGAGTTAGTACATGGCAAATTAGGGAAATTTCTCGAAAGATTCTTACAGCTGGCTTAAGTTTGCAAATCCTAGAGCCTGGTCAGGTTGGGATGGGTTAGTAAGACTAGTCCTGTGGTGATACAAGTCATGAGTCTTCTAGGAAACATTCTATTTTTCTGGTTTTTCTAGGATGAGGTGAGGCAAACCATTCATTACTCCCATCGTTCCCAGTCATGGGCAGGTATAGCAGCCTATCCTATGGTTAAGAGTATTCTAGGTACTTTTTGCTCACTATATTATCTCATTTAATCGTTGGCATAACCTTGAAAGGTTGATATTATTATTACTCTCATCTTATAGTCGAGGAAATTGAGACACTGAGGTGATTTAATGAATAAGAACAATTCTAACCAGGTCAAGGAATTCATCGAGCTAGTGCTCTTGCCTCTGTGATTCACAATTCTTTTGGCTCTCTTTAAAAAAGGAGGACAGGCTGGGTGCAGTGGCTCAGCCTGTAATCCCAGCATTTTGGGAGGCCAAGGTGAGAGGATTGCCTGAACCCTGGAGATTCAAGACCAGCCTGGGCAACTTGGTGAGACCTCGTCTCTACAATAAATCACAAACCTAGCCAGGCATGGTGGCATGCATCTGTAGTTCCAGTTACTTGGAAGGCTGAGGCAGAAGGATCACCTGAGCCCAGCAGGTCGAGGCTGCTGTGGCCAGAGTGTGCCACTGCACTCTAGCCTGGGCAACAAAGAATGAGAATCCAACTCAAAAAAAAAAAAAGAGGACAAATTCTCCTAATTGCTATTGAATGTGTAAATCCCCTAATCAACTATTACCTATATATTTTCTGGAATGTCACTTTCTTCTAGAAGTTAATAATTCCCTATTCTTGTGTTGAGCTTGTGCCTTCAGGCTTGTGGGTTCAGGCTCTGGTATTAGATGACTTGGATTCAATTCAATCACAAAATGTGACTTGGTTCAAGTCTCTCTGTGCCTCAGAATTCTCACTTAAGAATAAAGATTTTAAATAGTATTTATTTGATAGGGTTGTTTTGATTTTTAGAGATGGTAAAGGGATGTTAAATGCCCAATACAGGGTGTGGTAGATAGCGTGTGAGATTGACTATTACACTGGTAGCCCCAAATGAACTATGCCTTCCAGTATTTAACTCTTTGTGTAGTCCCCTCTAGACTTGGCTGGGTAACTTGCTTTGGTCATTGGAACACTAGTAAGTGGTATGGAGGAAGCGTCTTAACAAATGCTTGCACACAGGGGTTTGCCCTCCTGTGACACTAACTCTTGGAGCCCTGAGTCACCACATGAAGAGATTAGGCTGCTCTGTTGGAGAGACCATGTAAATAGAAAGAGAAATGCCCAACCCAACCCCAGTTATTCTAGCCATCCCAGATGAGTCACCTAACAGTCATCTTGGACATTACAGTTCCAGTAGACACTATGTGAAGCAGAAGAATCATCCAGCTGAGCCCAATCAACCCATAAAATCTTAAGAAATAATAAAATATTGTCTTAGGCAACTAAATTTTGTACTAGTTTGTTACACAGCAATAGATAACTGAGCTAGAGTGTATATGATAAACATTAGCTATTTTTAAGTTGTTATTATCCAAGAATTTTGTTTCCTCCAATATGATTAACATAAGACATGGAAAGCTGTTCCTCAACAACTCATTCATTGAAAAAAAAAAAAAGTGCTGTCTTCCTACTGTGTGCAGAGCAACAATGACTTATCTCCCTTTTTTTTTTTTTTTTTTTAAATGAGTCAAGGTCTCACTTTTTTTTGTCAGACTAAAGTGCAGTGGCATGATCATGACTTCTTGACCACCTGGACTCAGGAGATCCTTCCACCTCAACCTCCTGTGTCGCTGGAAGGCCCAGCTAATTTTTTTGATTTTTTTTGTAGATACAAGATCTCACTATATTACCCAGATTGGTATCAAACTCCTGGACTCAAGCAATCCTCCCATCTCAGCCTCCCAAATTGCTAGTATTATAGGCATGAGCTGCCGTGCCTGACCCTCATCTTGATAAAATCGCATTTTTTCCTCCCCCAAGTATGCCTTTATAGCATTTTTAAACTTTTATATCTGCAAAGCAGACAAATTAAAATTTATCAGCAAGTTTGGATCATTACTACTTATTGAGTGACCCCAGTATTTGACCATTCTAAAAAATCCTTTAAAAATGCGTATAGAACCAGACTTTATTTTTCATCTACTTACTGACTCTTCTTGAGAGAAAGTTAAAAAAATACTCAATACTGCATGAAAACCACAGACTCTCAAGGATAAAAGAAAGGATCTTTGAAAGGTCAGTCAGTCTGTTCTACTCTAGGTAGATTTTCATCTCAGCTTCCCGGAGAGCTGGCAAGCCTCCTGTTTTTAAAGTTCTGCAAGTGACGTTCCCTGGGTAGCGAGCGACCACAGAGTCCTTCATGCATGGCAGTAGCGTTCCAGGGAGACCACAGGGCAGTGTTAACTTTGTGTTCCTCTCGAGGCTGCCACGTTTATGAGCTGCTGGAATTTAGGGCCACATTTGCAGCCATGCAGTGCCATTTGGTAGGAAGTCATTCATTCCTTGCTTACTTTATATATAGCTTCTACTGAGCATATATGAATGAAAACAAAATCATGAGGAAGGGAAAGTTGACCTGTCCTCGCCCTGCTCTTTTAGCTTGGGCCTGTAAGACTATTTTCTTAAAGATAGCTTGTCTTCAGTTGTTTACAGGACAAATGAGTTTTAGCCTTGCATTATTTCTCCCTCTTCAATGATTTTTCTGTTTCATGTTACATGGGCAATGTGCTAATGTGTCCGAGCAAGGTTTGAGGGAGGCATATCTCACACATGAATGTGAAACCCTAATCATCACGTTTATGAAATACAAAGGATCTACATTGACATATTAAGCTGTCTCTTTCTCTCTATATATAATATATGCAAACTTATAAGCCACTCAATTACAGGAGTAGAGGCGTTTACCCTGTTAATCTAATTGTAAAATCAGAAAGGCAGGAAGTAGAGTCTATTCCAACATTCCCACATTTTTCTGCTGTAGTCATTTTAAGATATGAATAGGGGTGGGAGCAGGACTCCGGAAGGGGATCAGGAAAAGCACTTGGCTTGGAGACAAACATTTACAAAAACCTCAAATCTGGGCTTTTAGCATTGCTTCCAAATGGGGTTATAAATATAGTCAGTACACAGATGCTTCTCACAAGGCTCTAAACTCATGTCCCACGATTGAACCATCCTACCTCTAGGATGCTATGAATTAATTAAATAGAAAAAAATACGAACTTCTGTAATTCCTTGTGAATATCACAGTTATATGCCATTGCATTTTAATTGAAAGGTATACTTTGCGAGATGCCAACATTAAAACCATTCCATAATTTTGTGATCCCGTTTTTACAATTCTTTAAAATAATAGCTAAGCATTTATGGAGTGCTTATTGTATGCTAGGCCTTCACCTGAAGGAAAGTTCACAACAACTTGGTCAAAGTAGGAAGTAGCACCATCCCATTTCGTAGCTGAGGAGAGTGAGGCACAGAAAAAATGTGCCCAAGGTCCACAGGTGAGCTTGGATTTGCGCCAAGCCGTCGGGCTCCAGAGCAAACACGTTCAACCCCCAAATCTGTTTCTCAGTTTCAAAGTCTCCACAGGTGGCAGCCCCTTATGACCTCCAAGAGGTGTTGGACGGGTGGAACAGGAAAGGAGAGTGGAAAGACAAGGATGGGAACTATGTCAGTGAGGAAGGGCCAGGGCGCCCAGTGTAGTTGCCGAAACAAAAAAACCCAAAGCACCTGCTGGAACAGAGGTGGCTAAGGTTGCCTTTTCTGGAATCTTCCCGTCACGGATCTGTCTTCCCCGCTGTCTACTTGCCTTGTTTTCTCACCATATTCCTGCTCCCTCCACAATCTCCCTCTTGTCTCCAGTTTTACCTTCACCTTTTTCTCCAAGATTCCAGCATGTGGGGGGGTCCTGATTTCTTTCTCGGGTGTTCTCCCTTTGGTGAGGCCTGGGCCTCAACCTGAGCTCCAGCCTCTGGCCCAGAATTTCTGCTACCTCCGGCTCTGGGTCGATCCTTCCAGGCCCGAGGCCCGGGAAGTGGAGTGTGGGAGTGGAGAGGAACCTGCACGTCAGAGGAAGGCGGGCGGCACAGGAAGCCCCGTCTGCACTGCCAGGGCTTCGTAACAAGTGGAGTGTGGGAGAGATGTGTGTTGTACATCGCGGGTGGTGTCATGGAAACCTGCTGACACCGCACTTCATGCTGCTGTGCAGTGAGACGGAGATGATTTTATTCACCGGGATGCCAGCAAGGCCGGGCCACACAGACAGGCCTGGTCACGGCTGTGTGAGTCATTAGACCCCACAGATGCAGGGCATGTGAGCTTGGCAATGGCCTACAGGCCTTTTGGAGGTCTGAAAAAAAATTTATAGATTACAACAACAGAAAAGTAAATCATAAAATAAAAATAAATGTCTAATTAAATGCCTCCCAACCGTAACAGCATAATCATCTCGTCAGCCACAAGTCAGCTCATGTAAATGTTGAAGGTTGATGGATTCCATGGGAGTTTGTGTGCTTGCAATGATCCTAGACTGGCACTCATGCAGAGGGGCTCTGAGGAAGCTGGCTGTGGGGACAGGACTGTGTGTGTTGGAGGAGGGTCATGGGTGGGCACCAGGACCTTAAAAGGGGAGAGTGAGACATGTTCCCCAAAGCGAGCCCTCCCCAGGGCCCCTTCATCTTAAATAAAATTCCAAAAACTGCAATCTTGGAGCAATTGAATTTCCTGCGGAAGCTCTCAGGGGAGTAGGCGGGGGATGGGACGAAAACTTGCCTCTCTCTCAGCGTCTCTATGACCTGCCTCCGACTACTTCTGCCTTCTGCCTTCAATACCCAGTGGGTTAAGCAATTGCTCTCCGTTCCCTTGGACACCTGCAAGAGGCTCCTAATGGGTATTCTGTTTTCGGTCCTGCTCCTGTACAATCTCTACCAAACAGAACCACTGACCTTTTAAAAAGCTGCGGTCAGATCCCCTGAGAGCCCTCCACTTAGAACAGACTTCCACCTCCTTCTTCCGGTTACAAAGGTCTATGGGATCCAGCCCCTGCCTGCTGCTCATTCCTGGAACTGGCCCTTCTTCCCTAAGTGCAACCAACTCCCCCGCCACTCATGTCTCCCTTACCTTCGTAAACATGCCCAGCTCAGGCTGGCCTCAAAGCCTCGGCTCTGGTGGTTCCCTTTGCCAGGACTCCTTCCCCTAAATCTGCAGACTGCCAACCTGGCCATTCAGCTTCCAGAGGATTTCCCTAACCCCCCCCCCCAGGGGAAACTCACTCCATCTCAAGACCTCACCGGAACCCCGTTGCACTTTCTTCATCAAGCTTTTCACTATCTGAAAGTATCTTTTTATGCTTTGAATTCTTTCATGTTTGCTTGTTGGCTCACCTCACTCCCACTAGGATGTAAGATCCCCCAGAACAGAAACTTGTCTGTGGTTTTCACTATTGCATTGCTATTCCCTATAATCATGTCTCGGATGTAGTAGGTGGTCAGTTAATACTTGTTGAAAGAATGAGTAAAAAAAAGATTAGTAATTAAACTAATATCATAAAGTTCTTCCACCTTGCCAAAAGTGGATTGAGAATTGGACTTTGAACTTCCTAATAGCCAGTGATAGCTTATCTACACTAAAGTCCTTTAAAAAAAGAGAAGATACAAAATGTAAAATGCTCCTTATGGAATTTTTACCTGCTAGCCATGAAACACAGCAACTACGCACAACATGAAGTGTGTCCCTGATTAATGTTACTAGCCTTGGGTATAACACTAAATTTGGTTTGTCATCAATTAATTTTGCACTGGAAGGGCTTACAAATATCTGCATTGAAAGGGCTTACGTATCCCCAAAACACGTGTGTCTTTCTCATGTGCTGCTCAAGTAACCTGGTAGAATTCTGATTATTCAGACATTTGTGAAATGCTCAACCTTCAGGCGAAGGAGCCAGAGACCCCCTGGGTGATACACCTTACTCCTAGTCTGTAGAAAATTCTTACTTGAGCTTAATTTATAGCCTCCTTGTAAATTGAGGTTCATTTTCTTTATGCTGCCAATTAGGGATGATAATTACACCTACCTCCAGGGTGGTTATGAGGAACAAATGCATTCATGTATGTAAAGTGCTTAGAACAGAGCCTGGCACACGGAAAGCACTATGTGAGCATTAGGGATCATTCTGATTACATTCCATTTCCCTTTTAAATGGTCCCTCTGCCCCCCTTCCAGAAACTATGCTTCTTGGCAGAAACTGTGTTTATTCCTGCTGTCTCCTATCTCCACATTTCTTATCATGCCTGGAATTTCTTTCTGCCCTTCTTTGCTTGAAAAACTCCTACTCACCCTTTACAACTAAACTTAGTCGTTTCCTCCTGCAGGAAACCTTTCTGAATTAACACCTCCTCCATGGGGCTCCCCTAGGGGCCTGTGCATACCTCTCCATCACAGCATTCAGAATGCTGTGAGGTGTCACCTGTTTACTGATCTGCCTCCACAAAGGACTGTTGGGACAAGGGCCAGTACTTGAATCTTTGTGTCTCTAGTGTCTAACACATTGCTTGCTACACTGTGGTTGCTTGGTTCAATGCTGTTTGAACTAAAAAGAGTACAGGACTAATTCTGTAGGGAAAACATCAACCAATGAAATGACAGCATCCCATTCCTTGTATATTTCATACTTAAACAATCCAGAATCACGCTTGCTTTCCTGGCTGGACTAAGCACTCTGTCACTCTGTTCAGTGTGCCTATGTAAAGTGTCGTAAGTGCTTTTCAAGTGGGATTACACGTGTGAGCCACTGTGTCCAGCCATTTTTATTCTTTATCATTTAAATAAGTTGCAACTTAGCTCTTCGGTGTGGGAGATGAGGTCCCATTTCTCTAGTAAAAAACATTTCAAGAAAGTGGTGTAAAGTATCCTTTACTAGTTACAAGATTTGAGCACCAAGTGCATTTAATCCTCACAACAACCCTAGGAGGTAGTATAAAGAAAATGGGCCAATACATTAAACTCTACTGATTAGAAGTAAACAGGGACTAAAAGAAACTACTTATTTTACCCTTTTCAATTTTATTTTAATGTATTTATTTATTTATTTTTGAGTCAGAGTCTCACTGTGTTGCCCAGGCTGGAGTGCAGTGGCACACTCACTGCCACCGCAGCCTCGACTTGCTGGGCTCAGGCGATCCTTCTGCCTCAGTCTTCCAAGTAGCTGGAACTACAGGCACGCACGACCATGCCTGGCTAATTTTTTGATTTATTGTAGAGATGAGGCCTTGACAAGTTGCTCAGGTCTCGAACCTGTGGGCTCAGGCACTCCTCTCACCTCAGCCTCCCAAAGTGCTAGAATTATAGGTGTGAGCCAGCTCGCCTGGCCTATTTATTTATTTTTGAGGCAAGGTCTCACTGTGTCACCTAGGCTGGAGTGCAGTGGCATGATCACTGAAGCCTTGACCTCCAGGGCTCAGACAATCCTTATGCCTCAGCCTCCTGAGTAGTTGGTACTATGGGCAGGTACCACCACTTCTGGCTAATTTTTTATTTTTGTTAGAAATTGGGTCTTCCCATGTTGCCTAGGCTAACCTCGAACTCCTGGCCTCAAGTGATCTTCCTGCTTTGGCCTCGCAAAGTGCTGGGATTACACGTGTGAGCCACTGTGTCCAGCCATTTTTATTCTTTATCATTTAAATAAGTTGCAACTTAGCTCTTCGGTGTGGGAGATGAGGTCCCATTTCTCTAGTAAAAAACATTTCAAGAAAGTGGTGTAAAGTATCCTTTACTAGTTACGAGATTTGAGCACCAATATTGCCTATCTTTGTTGTGAGATTTGGGGCAAGTTAATTAATCTTCCTGGATTTTGGTGTCTTCCTCTGTAAAATGGATATTATGTTATCTTCTTTGTCTCCCTCTCACATTTCTTGCGAAGATTGGATGGGATAGTATATATGAATGTACATTTTGAATAGCAGATCATCCATCTGCAGATATGTGAAAATGTATTATTTGGGCAGAAATCTTAGTGCCTAAAGTTAGACACCTACCCAAATAAGGGGTGGGAAGCTATTCTGGCAGCAAGGTTAACTGTAGATGTTTTTCCTTTTGAATCAAGATTCAGCTGTAAAGCAATTTGCACATTTATATATTTTATCCCACCATTTCATTGGACGTTAGGAGATATTCCAACATAGTTTGCATAAATGACACTGTCTTGAGAGGCAGAGGCAGGGTGTTGGTACATCTCGGGCCCATTGCATCTCTGCAGGTTTGTTGAGTGTTCCTAGAAAAGACGACGACTGTAACTTCATCAAGGAGAGGTGGGGTCAGGACTGGACAGGAGGGTCAAAGACCAGCTTGCACATTCCAAATGGAGGGCTGTATGAATTACGACGATTTTTACATGGCGACTGAACCATGAAAACTTACCATATAGCAACTTGTCAGCTAGAAGATGTCTGCGGGCCAGTCTGTTAATTTTTCTTTGCTGCTTTCTAATCTTACCGTGATGATAACAAAATGAAACCACAGCACTTCCATCAGAAATCAGAACATGTCCGTGAATAACTAACAGGCTACATACAGTTTTCCCAGCAAATTCTCAAAGCCAAACGTGGGTTGGCTTTTGTATATAAATTGCCAGTGTGCCTTTTCCATTCCGGTGGGAGCTCTCTGAAGGGAACATTACAGCTGTGATGAATAACAGTCCCTCTGAAGAAGCTGGCGTGAAGCACGCATTTCATCCCACTGAGTGGAACGCCGTGCCTGCCGCCAAATGTTGCCGGGTCTCCCACCATTAAATAAATATATACATATGTCACTTGGCTTTGTTTCCAAGTCTTAGGCTCTAAAGAAATCAAGCACTTTATTACTATTAATAATACTATGGTTATAATAGATGCACAGTCAAGGAACAGTGCTTTGTCCTTAGTGCTTTTGATTAAGTTTCCCACTGTTCATTACTTCTTACTTGCAACATCCATTAACTCCTCACTGACTACTATAATAAATGACAATATTTTTCCAATATTTTGATCAATAAATCTACAAGAATAATGAGTTATACCTCACAGACCAGGATAATAAGAGTTAACATTTATTATGTGCCAGGCATTTTTTCTAATTACTATTAGCCCCATTTCATAGATGAGGAAAGTGAGGGTTAGAGAAGTTAAATGACTTCTTTAGTATGGCACAGCTAGAATTTGAACTCAGATTCCTGTGTCCTAATGTTTCTTCATGTTAGTAAAGCACAAAAGCACTGTTCAATAAATTATGTTTTTTCTTTTATTCCCAGTGACAGAATCATAACTATTCCTGTGTGCAGAGACTTTTTTTAGAGAAAACACTTGTCAGTGGCTCTTGATAATTAATGTCAAGATACTTTCCTCTTGTAATATCATTTAAAAAATAATTCAGCATATTATTCAGAGCCAAATGAGAGTATGAAGTAAATATCTAGTTTTCTGTCCCATTTAAAAATTGTACTGGCTGTAAATCTTTAGCATAACATCACCTGGCCCTTGGATTACTCCCATCAATTTTAATTTAACTTTCTGGTTCCACTTCCCTAACCATTTCAAAAACCCAGAGGCTGTTATGGAAATTGATTTGACGTCCTAGCTCCCATCACCACACTCCAACTACCGTGAGCCTGTTGCCCAGGGGATCATATCCAAATTCTTCATGTCAAAGCCCTCACTAATGTGGTTTAATTTTACTTATCCATTCTTATTTCCCACAACTCATTCACATTCACCCTTACTTTCAAAGTAGAGCAATTCCTCTCTGTCCTGAATAACTAACAGACTGCTATTTCTCCTGACCCCATACCATTGATTATGCAGTCTTCACACTGTGCAGTCCTCAACTCCAACATATGGACACCCTTCAAGACCCATTCCTTTCTTGAAGCCAACAATTCTAGCACACGCTGTCTGGCTTTCCCCTGATCTTCTTCCTGTCCCAATAGAGTTATTAACAGTTAGTTGAGCTATCAATTATTTGCTCAACAAGTGAAGTTTGGGGCAAATATTGTCAGCTCTTTAAGGATGCATCTCCCACTCTGAGTTATTTTGTACTCTCCAGAACATTCAGCACAAGGCTGAAGAAACATCAGGTTCCTAATATACACTCATAGGGTAATGAAAATTGGAAATAGTCCAACTTGCATTTAAAAAATCTTAGGTTTCTATTTGTAATGCATTTATTAATTTTATAATTTTATTTAGGTAATATTCTAAAATAATCTGAACATACACAGTAAGTGTTGAGTTACTTAAGGAATGATAGAGCCATAGAATGGAATAATATGTATCCATTTTAACAAGTGATCACTTAGAAATATTATGACATCAAATGCTTTGCAATACATTGGTAAGTTTAAAAAATGTTATAAAAAGTATGTACAAATATTCTCAATTTGGGAATGAAAACTCCAATATAGCAGGACATTAAAAAGTATTAACCATAAAGGAAAAGGCTGATAAATTGGAATTGGAGAAAAGTTTCTACTTATCTGTGATACTTTATAGAGTATAAAGCAAGCCCTGACAGAGGACTCATTTTCAGAACATAAAAGAAATTCTTACAACTCAATAAGAAAAACAAGATAATACCATTTAAAATATGGGCAAAAGGCTTGAACAGGCAAAAAGAAGACATCCAAATGGTCAATAAACAAATGAAAAGTTGCCCAACATCATTAGTTCAGAGAAATGCAAATAAAAACCACAATGGGATACAAGCACACATCACCAGGTGGCTTAAAAAAAAAAATCTACACAAAAACTGACAATATTAAGTGTTGGTAAGGACATGGAGCAACTTTCTGGGATTTCTCATTACCATTTTAAAATGAAAAATCCCTTGTTTCTTCCATTCAATGACTTTGTATTTCTTAGTTCATTTTCTTTTTTAAATTTATTTTTATTTTATTTTATTTTTTTGAGTTGGAGTCTCACTCCATCACCCAGACTGGAGTACAGTGGCAGGCTCCTGGCCACTACAGCCTCGACCTGCTGGACTCCGGGGATCCTTCTGCCTCAGCCTTCCAGGTAGCTGGAACTACAGGTGCGCGCTACCATGCCCTGCTAGTTTTTGATTTATTGTAGAGATGAGGTCTCTCCACATTGCCTGGGCAGGTCTCGAACCCACGGGCTCAGGCAATCCATTCACCCTCGGCCTCCCAAAATGCTGGGATTACAGGCTGAGCCACCGAGCCCGGCCTCTTAGTTCATTTTCTATATTTGCTGGCATATGCATTATTTGATACTTTCCTAAGAAAGGGTGGCTAAGAGTTAAATTTTTTAGTCCTCTTTGAATTTTAATGGCATTTCTCTGTTGTCTTCTAATAACTAGTTCTGCTGTTGAGAAAGCTGAAGACATTTGATTCCTGTCTACTGGATGTGAACTTGAAATTAATAATTACTAAAAACTTTAGAATTTTTCTTATGCTTGGTGTTAAATTATTATATTTAGTTTGGGCCTTTTTTCCACTCTGATGGACTGCCCAGGGCCCATCCCTTTCCATCTGAAACTCACATCCCTAAGCTCTGGACATTTTCTGTATAATTTCCTCCGTCTTCCCACTATACGTCCCTTGTTTCCCTTTCTGGACTATGGGAGGCTGTCGGATCTTCTGGGTTATTTATTTTTTATTTTATTTTATTTATTTGCTTCTTTTTGTCCTACTTGGAGCGGATTTTCTTCGCTTTATCATTCCACCATTGACTTTTTAATCTCATTTTCAGTAATAAAAAAATCACTGAGATTTTTATTTTGGTTATTATAGTCTTAATTTCTGTGAACTTTTCCTTGTTATTGGAATGTATCTTTTTTCCTAGGTTTGATTTAACGGCTGTAATAACTTCCCTTTTCTCCTGGAGGATATAAATTTGAATTGTTTCAAAGTTTTCTTCTGCTTTTTTCAGCATCTCTCATTCATCTATGGTTCTTTAGTCTTCATTTTTGGTTTTGAGTCACTTTCATATTGGAAGGTTTGCTGATGTTGGTGATTTTTGGCCTCCGTTCATATTTTAGAGGGAGGAATTGAAATGTGTAAATCTGAGTTTGTATAAGCATATATCACCCGGTGGGGCTCTCTGTAGAATTATCAAGAAGAAAAATGACAAATTTTATTAAAAACAATGTCCTGAAATGACTGCCAAGGAAAAAAGTAACCTGTTCATACCAATGATTCATGAATAATAAAATTTTTGTTCATGAAAAGGAGTGGGAAGACGCAGGAGTAAATTATTAAATTCTAGAGTCTACTTTAACTGTACACTGCAGAGAAAAAGTTGAGGCAATATCTCCTCAGGAGAGCAGCTCCACAGTTTATAACAAAGTATAATCTCTCTCTTGGTTCTGAGGGGGTAAACAGAGCCCCTCTTAAAGTAATAGTTAAGAAACGTAGAGAAATGAATCTGACAGAATATTTAAAACCCCATTGGGGCCTCATGGAAAACTTTGAAAAGCATTATAATTTGAAGACAATCCGTTAGTATAGTGGTACACTTCCTCAAGTCTTTCCTTCTTTAGCAATCTTACAAAAATTTGCATTTAAAAGCACCTTGGCTGAAGAGTTCTGTGGGTTGTTGGCTTTTTTTTTTTCCCTTTTCACCTCATGACTTCATTTCAACAGTAATTAAAACTGCAGTGAATCCAAAAGAGGGGAATGAGAAGAATATTCCTCAAGGTTGCTTTTCCCATCTTGTTAAGCAGAAAGTCTTCAAAATATGATATTTTAAAAAATTTTTTCTGGAGATGTTGAATTCATTAAGATACTCAAGGGAAACGAAACTTGTAAATGGCATCAGAACCTCATTAATTCACTTTCACATATTTGCCATTTAATCCATTTTTGTCACAACAGCTTCATTAATTCATCGTCTTTGTTTTTCTGTCCCTTTTTAAATTCTCTAATCAATACTTATGACCTCAATACATATATGCAACTTTGGTTATTGTTTGCTAGATGTTCTGTCTGATTGATTTGGGGGAAGGAAGTGGAATGTCACAAATAGTGACAACCTGGCTTCATGCAGGTGCTTGGGGAAGGGATCATTGATTACTGAAAGTCTCATCTTGAAGGGAATTACTCGGCTGTTTTTTTTTTTTAATAGCTTGACTGCCCAATGAGGTAATGGCAGAAAGTTTTCACTTGCCTAAAGACTATTCCTTGCATATTATATCAGAAAGGAGCTGAGGGTTGCAATTTAACTCATAAGATATAATTTGAAATATTAAAATGGAGAAAATACAGCCAGAAGACAATTCAGGTGACATGGGGATTTAAGTACAGCTGAGGTCAAAGCCATCCTGGCTGACATGGTGCAATGGGGTTTGCTCTTAGCTGCATGTTAGGATTACTTGGGGGGTTTCTAAACAAATACCCGTAGATGGGCTCCATATCAGACCAAAAGAAGCTGAATCCTTGGGAGTGGAGACCCAAGAATCAACATATTTTAAAGTTCCCCAGGTGACTCTGATGTATTGTGAGGGTTAAGGATCGCTGATACAGGACAAGATGCTTTACACAGTAATAGGAATAATTAAGCTCCCTCTGTCTTTCCAACTCTAGATAAGATATCATGGGAGAAGGTGCAAATACATAGAAGGCTTGACTCTCAGGGGGTTCTGTAATCTATTTTAGAAGCAAGATAAGCACAAGGGAAGATAAATGAGAGCAGCAGGAGACATTATATAATCAGGTGGGTATTATACCTACGGGGATTCTGGAAAGAAAAGACCATAGTGGGTGAGGATAGTGAAACTGCTTCACAGGGAAAGTGCTGACTCAGGGTTTTGTGGGCCGTGTGAAGAGGACATCCCCTGCAGGTGAGACAGAAAGCTAAGGAAGAGTGGGCTGGGTACTGTGGTTTAGGATTGGCCACCCCATTGCCATTACCATCCTCCACTGAGTGCTTTATTTACATCAATCTTGACTGAAACTTCTCCTTGAAGTATCATTACAGATGAAAATAACGGGCCTCAGAAACTTAAGGAATTTTCTCAGTGTGTAGTCCCCTCTTCTGCCAGAGAATTTAGATTGAGTCAGCCGGGTGACCTGGTCCTCAGGGACCAAGGAGGAAGGTGGGAAAACTCATTATCTGCAGCTGTGACATCAGTGGGAAGGAGAGTTTGCAGGGTCAAGGTGGGGAAGCAGCAGCCAACTGGCCTCTAATGACCTTGTCCGGAGCCCAGGAGAGGACTGAGGAGCTCAGAAGCTGGGGCCCCCAGACTTGGGGCAGAAGGTCAGGGGTGGTACCAACCCAACACCGGAGACACAGGCCCTGCCTGCCATGAGGCTCTTCTGTGCTCTTGGAGACAGGCTCGTGTGTGAAGCAGGAAGTTCTGACATGGCCCTCTGGATGCCACAAATATCTTATAGCCTTAGAAAAGATATTATTCATTTTTTTTCTATTATATAAAAATATTGTCTGGTATTAAGCAACATCCCCCTCACCTGCCTCACCCCGCACCTGGCCCCTCGAGCTATAAGGGACATTTTGGCACCTGCGGCAAACAGCAGGAGATGTTCTCCTCCAAATCAATTTTATAATTCATGATAGGGCTCACAGATGGGCATTATTAACAGTGCACACCATCTGGCGGCTTCCCACTTTTAAATCATTACTCTTGCTAAATAGATGTTAAGCTTTCAAAATCATTATTTACAATGTTTGTGTCCTCTAAGACGTGGTGCCTTAGGTCCAAGCCCTTTCCAACATGGGGCCCCTATTTCCCCCTTATTCCAGGCAGGGATTGGGCGCAGCTCAGGGATGGGGTAAGGGTGGATGTTATATACATATATTGGTATAAAAACACCTATTCGTTTAATGGCTTACTTCTCAGGGTCATGAAGTAATGTAAAAGTATGAATATTTACGGCATCCAAGAGGCCGTGTTCAGACAGTATGAATGCTTTCTATGTCGTGATGAGTCTCCTAAGGGACCCAGAAGGGACAGGAGTCTGGTGGAGTCAAAACAAGCAAGCGACATGGATGTGATGTGAATTCAGTCTGTGTGACTCCAGTGCTGTCTCTCCACTGTATTCTACCCTGGCTATCCAGACACCATGTGCACTGCAAAGAGGCATCAGCTATGGTCCTCGTCTTTCAGGAGATTGCAATTTAGCTGAACTGACAGGGCTGGAACATAAAGGAGACAAAGAACAACACAGTATTGGCACCAGATTAAAGCCAAACAAGATGAAGAGATATTAGGTGCTGAAGTAGACCAATTTTTCAGTGATTCTCTTTGGAACTCACAGTTCTAGATTATTCAAGATTGGGTTTGCACTTCTATAATTTTTTTTTTGAGTTGGAGTCTCACTCTGTCACCCAGACTGGACTGCAGTGGTCGCTCCCAGCCACCGCAGCCTCGACCTGCTGGGCTCCAGCGATCCTTCCGCCTCAACCTTCCAGTAGCTGGAACTACAGGCAGGCGCTACCATGCCCGGCTAATTTTTTGATTTATTGTAGAGATGAGGTCTTGCCAAGTTGCCCAAGCGGGTCTCGAACCTGCGAGCTCAGGCAATCCACTCACCTCTGCCTCCCAAAGCATGGGATTACAGCCTGAGCCACCGGGCCCGGCTTACATTTCTATAATTTACCTTTTAATATTTATATATTTTCAGAAAGATATTACAAGCACATGGCAAAATATTTAAATGGTACAAAAGGATAGACAATGAATATAGTAAGTTTCCCATCTCTCTCAGTCAGGATTTTAGCAGAATACAAAATTTACCTCCAGAAGGCTCAAATTAAGAGACTCTAGTGGAGCGACTGCTTACAGAGGTGCGGGCAGGGTTAAGGGGACAGACAAGGGATTCAGAGGCCCTGGAGACTGGTAACAGCCTAAAGAAGGAAATAGTGTTAGCTAAACCCAGTGAGAGCTGTAGCCTCAAAGGAGTAGTTGTGCACAGATGCAGCTACCAGGAGACACAAAGCAGAGAAGGAACATGGAAGAAATTGTTCATCTTGCTCTGTCTCTCTCTCCACTCTCAGTTCTTTGGCTGATGCCTCCCATTGGCCAAATCTTAGAGGAACTCAACCATCAAGGAAGCCAGGGTGATGGAGGCTTTGGAGGAAACTCAGAGCAGAGAGGCAGGAACATGATCTGAAAAACAGTGTTGGGGTGGGGGTAGAACCCATAGAACAACCAACATAGCACACTTGACCATCAGTCCCCTGGGGAAACATTACAGTGGACCCTTGAACAACACTGAACTGCAAGGGTCTGCTTATATGCAGGTCTTTCTTCACCCAAATGCAGTAGATCAAAAATACACCATTGGCAGGGTATGAAACCCAAGTATACTGAAGGCAGCTTTTCTTACAGGTGGTTCCTCTAGGCCAACTTTGGGACTTGAGTATGTGCGTGGATTTGGGAATATATACGTGGGGGATCCTGGAACCAACCCACTGTGTGTACTGAGGGACAACTGTATTAGCATTTTCTTTGTAACTATCCATAAATAGTCTATGCATATGCAAGCTACCGTGTATATGTCAACCCATTTTCCACACAAATAGTAGTGAGTTTTTCTTTGACTCTTCTCTCCCTGCCCCACTTTGCTTTTTATCACTTTTTAGTCATGTATTTTGGATTTGGATCCTTTCTAGCATTCATGGAGCTACCTTGTTGTTGGAGACCAGGAGTTCTAAAAGCATGGTCCCCAGGTAGACAGCATCTGCATCAGCTGAACTTATCAGAAAGGCAACAAAATTAGAAATTCTGGGGATGAGGTTCAGCAATCCATGTTTTAGGAAGTTTCTCTGGGCCATTCTGAAGCACGTTTTAGTTGGAGAACCAGAGTCCTGGACTATGTGAATGAGGCTGGGGTCCCAACTGACCAAAGCTACTGGTCATTCTCATATTGACGTACCAGAGAAATTGGTGGCCAGAGATCCTGTTATCAACCTCTGGGGGCCATGCCTTTCCATGGGAGCTATTGGGTGACAAAACAAAAAGCAGTAAGTATTGATTTAGCATCTGATATCAGCTCTCAATGCAAACCAGAACCTGGAAACAGCATGGAAAAGACAGGCTCACTCTCTTCCTCCCATCACATTCCCCTTCTCTCTGTCTTTTCGTATATTTAGTTCTTTGGATGCAGGCACTGTGTTTTAATATGTTTGGTTGAGCGTGTGACGCAATACAAGCTAAATATAGTCATGAGAATGCACAATCACCACATGCTTAGGGTTGGCATCTGCTTGGAACCCACAACTACGAGACTTGCCTACCGGCCGGGGTTCCTTAGGTCACTGACTCCCTCGGGAGCCCCGCCCCCCCGCCGCCTACTCCCCTCTCCCCCGCCCCTGCCAGGCACTGCTCAGCTGTTGTTTATTGTGGATCAAACACCTACAGCATAAAAGGCAACGGCCTCTGCAGAAAATGGACATCTTGTCCTTTGGAAGCTTGCGAAGCAGCCTGAAGCTTGGCAGGCATTTATTGGCTTTGTGATCCTAGGATTCCGTTTTCCCATCTGTAAAACGGCAGTCATAGAAATGACAGGGCAAGCCGGGCTCGGTGGCTCAGCCTGTAATCCCGCGCCTTTGGGAGGCTGAAGTGAGTGGATGGCCCGAGCCCGCGGGTTCGAGACCCGCCTGGGCAGCGATACCTCATCTCTACAATAAATCAAAAAATCAGCCGGGTGTGGTAGTGCATGCCTGTAATTCCAGCTACTCGGAAGGCTGAGGCGGAAGGATCGCCGGAGCCCAGCAGGTCGAGGCTGCGGTGGCCGGGAGCGGCCACTGCACTCCAGTCTGGGCGACAGAGTGAGACTCCAACTCAAAAAAAGAAAAAAGAAGAAAAAAAAAAAAAAAGAAAGAAATGGCAGGGCCACTAGCCTGCTCAACTCGGGGGACTATATTCAGATAGAATACAGTGTGAGTAGTGCCCCCTGAAGGGTGAGGCTTGAATGAAGGATTAGACAAGAAGCCCTTTTTCCTGGTGCCTGGTCTCTGCTGGCCTGAATAGCCTAGCTACGTGGTAGTCACTGCAGGGGAAAGGGCACGCTGAGTCAGTCTGAGGTGAACTCCAGACTCCTTTTTTACTTACAGCTTCCTGACTCAGGCAAGCTCATTCCTAGAGGTACCACTCTGATGTATTGTCTAGAGCAGTCCCTGGCACTTACTGACATGCGATAAATGTTGAAAGAATGCATGTACATTCGTGAACCTCAGTTTCTTACTCTGTATAATGGAGACAACGATACAATGTATCTCTTAGGGATAAATTAGGATTAATTTAGAAAATAGTTTAAAAGCCCCAATACAACGGGATGAGTGCAATATATGGTGGTTATAGTAAATGTGTGCCAAGGGATAACTTGAATATATTACCACATTTTTGGATCTGGGGTAGCACGTTCTCAGCCAGATGCTGGGCATGGAGTCAGTTTAGGAACAGAGTTCAGTGCCAACCAGCAAAAGCAAGGGACAGTGGGTGAAACATTTATGGCAGTGGGTACGCAGCCCTGGCTGTAGATTAGATTCATGTGGGGAGTCTTTACAAAGTAGTAAGCCATATTCCTGGGTCATGGGCCCTAAGCATAGATTTTTTTTTTTTTTTTAAAGCAGGCTGGGTTTGGTGGCTCAGTCTGGACCTCGTCTCTACAATAAATCAGAATATTAGCCAGGTCTGGTAGTGTGTGCCTGTAGTTCCAACTACTTGGAAGGCTGAGGCAGAAGGATCACCGGAGCCCCAGAGGTAGACACTAGGGTGGCCATGAGTGTGCCACTGCACTCCAACCCAGGCGATGGAGTGAGACTCCAACTAAAAAAAAAAAGCAAAAAAAAAAAAGCACCCCTTGTGACTCTTAGGTACAGCCAGGAGTGAGAACTCTGACTTATGGGCACCTACTATATGCCAAGTGTCCTATTAGATGTTAGACAAATGATCTCGTTTGCTCCTCACAACAACTCTAAACATTATATATGTCATCCCTATTTCACAGAAGATAAAATCAAGGCTTAAAGAGTAAAATAATGTCTCCAAGGTCACAAACAAGTAATGGATAGACACCCTAAGCTAGGCCCTGGGGCACAAGGCCCATCGGCATTACCAGAGCATCCTAAGTTGTTTCCCACTGTTTTTAGTCGGGCTGGGCCTGGGCCTGCTGGCTTCCATTGTTTCTTTCTTTTCTTTTCCTTCTTCTTTTTTTTTTTTTTAAATAAATTTACAGGCTACAAGTGTAGTTTTGTTACATGCATAGATTGCATAGTGGTGAAGTCAGGGCTATTAGGGTATCCATCACTCAAACAACATACATTGTACCCGTTAAGTCATCTCTCACCATCCACCCCCTCCCACGCCTCACCCTTCCAAGTTTCTGTTTTCTATCATTCCTCACTCCACGTCCTGTGTACACATTGTTTAGCTCTCACTTATGAGTGAGAACATGCAGTATTTATCTTTCTGTGTCTGACTTGTTTCACTTAAGATAATGGCCTCTGGTGTTTTCCATGTTGCTGCAAAAGACATGATTTCATTTTTTAAAATGACTGAATAGTATTCCATTGTGTATATATACTGTGTTTTCTTTGTCCAGTCATCCACCCATACTTAGGTTTATTCCAATTCTTGGTTATCGTGAATAATGCTGTGATAAACATACTGCTACAGGTATCTTTTTGATAAAATGATTTCTTTTCCTTTGCGTAGACACCCTGTAGTGGGATTGCTGGATCATACATATGGTAGTTCCAGTTTTAGGTCTTTGAGAAATCTCCATACTATTTTCCATAGAAGTTATACTAATTTACATTCCCACCAACAGTGTATAAGGGTTCCCTTTTCTTCACATTTTCACCAACATCTGTCTTTTTAAAATCTTTTTAATAATAGCCGCCCTGACTGATGTAAGATGATATCTCATTGTGGTTTCAATTTGCATTTCTTTGATGATTAGTGATGCTGAACATTTTTTTGTATGTCTGTTGGCCATTTGTGTGTCTTCTTTTGAAAAATATCTATTCATGCCCTTTGCCGACTTTTCAATGGGATTATTTGTGGGTGTTTTTTGTTGAGTTGTTTGAATTTCTTGTAAATTCTGGATATTAATCCTCTATTGGGTGCATAGTTTGCAAATACATTCTTCCATCCTGCAGGTTGTCTGTTCAGTCTGTTGATTGTTTCTTTTGCTGTGCAGAAGCTTCTTTAGCTTAATTAAGTCGCATTTGTCTGTTTTTGCTTTTGTTGCCTATGCTTTTGAGGTCTTAGTCATGAATTCTTTGCCTGGCTCAATGTCCAGAAGAGTTTTCCCCTAGGATTTTTATAGCCTTACATTTAAGTCTTTTCAGGTCTTACATTTAAGTCTTTAACCTATCTTACGCTTTTTAAAAAAAATATGGTAAGAGATAGGGATCCATTTGTTTGCTTCTGTGTGTGGCAATCCAATTTTCCAATTTTCCCAGCATTTATTGAAAAAGGTGTCCTTTCCCCAGTGTATGTTTTTGTTGATTTTGCCAAAGATCAGTTAGCTGTAAATATGTGGCTTTATTTCTGGGGTCTCTATTCTGTTTCTATCTATCTATTTTTATACCAGTACCACACTGTTTTCGTTACCACAGGCTTGTAATATAATTTGAAGTCAGGTAATGTGATGCCTCCAGCTTTGTTCTTTTTGCTTAGGATCACTTTGGCTATTCTGGCTGTTTTTTGGTTGCGAATGAATTTTAGGATAGTTTTTCTCTAATTCTGTGAAAAATGACATTTGTATTTTGATAGGGATTGCATTGAACCTGTAGACTGCTTTGGACGGTATGGTAGTTTAACAATATTAATACTTCCAATCCGTAAGCATGGAATGTTTTTCCATTTGTCGTGTCATCTACAATTTCTTTCATCAGTATTTTGTAGTTTTCCTTGTAGAGATCTTTTATCTCCTTGGTTTAGTTTATTCTTAGGTAATTTTTTTTTGTAGATCTCTTGTTTCTTGATGGTGTCTTCTTTCTCTTTCAAATGTGAAACCAATTGAGAGGTCAACACAGTGTCACAAAGATAGAGATCAAAGTGACACTTTGCCACTAATAAAAGTTGCATAGAGGATGTGGCTTAAGTATATGGACACATGGATCCTAACACTGTATTCAATTTAAGACTGTGAACAGCTTCCTTGGAAGGGCTGGACCACTGCAGTCTTTCCCTGCAGAAATCTTCCATAAGCTTATGTGTGGGGCTGCGGAGTCAGTCTTTACCTGGAGCTGGGAGGACTTCAGAGATAAATATGCTGAAGTTCTTCTCCCAAATGTATCATTCAGGTAAGTCTGCTCCCCCGGGGGTGAGAGAGTGGAGGGACATAAAAAAGTTCCTGGAAGAAAAATTCTCAGTCCTTCCCTTCATGGAGTTGTTAATCCATTCCTTCTGTGGAAGCCTAAGGGGACAAGGGCAGGATGTGCCCCCTCTGTTAACAAGTCTTATCTTGGACCCATGTGCTCTATGCTCCTCTATAAACTGTGGGAATGCTTTATCAAATGCCAGTGAAAGAGAATCTTATTCCTTTCTTTTTATTTTTTCTATTGATCTTAGATATGATACTTTTATTGGCACTATATATATATATGCATTTGGCTACCACAGTGGGCATATTATATATTGCTGCATGAGTATCTCAAAATGCACTACTTAAAACGACAATAAATATTTATTATTTCACATAGTTTCTGCAGGGCAGAATTCAGGAATAGTTTAGCCGGGTTGTTCTGGCATAGGGTCTTTCATGAGGTTGTAGTTAAAATGTACCTGGGATTGCAGGGCTGTAGTCATTTGAAGCTTGACCAGGGTTGGAGTATTCACTTCTAAGGTGACTTGCTGACATGGCTGACAAGGTGATGCTGGCTGTGGAGTTGGGCTTAGGTCTTGCCACGTAGACCTCTCCTTAGGGGTGCTTAAGTGTCCTCATGCCATGGCTGCTGGCTTCTCCCAGAGTGAGTGATCTAAAAGCAAGCAAGGTAGAAGCTGCAACATCTTTTATGACTTACCTTTGGAGGTCTCACTTCATCATTTCTGCAGTATCTTACTAGTTTTACACGTCAGCCCTGTCCAAGTGGGAGGGCACCACATGGGTGTGTGAAGTCTGGGAGGTAGGGATAATTGGGGCCCTTTTGGAAACTGGATACCACAGTGGGTATCTCACTGAAAACTGGGTTTTGTTTTCTTCATTTCTAGCAGGAGGTCAGTGAATCCCGTTTCTTTTTTTTTGAGTAGGAAGTCTCACTCTGTCGCCCAGTCTGGAGTGCAGTGGCATGCTCATGGTCACCCCAGCCTCGACCTGCTGGGCTTCAGCGATCCTTCTGCCTCAGCTTTCCAAGTAGCCAAAACTACGGTGTGTGCTACCATGCCTGGCTAATTTTTTGATATACTGTAGAGACAAGGTCTCACCAAGTTGCCCAGGCTGGTCTCGAATCCCTGGGCTCAGGCAATTCTCTTGCTTCGGCCTCCCAAAGTGCTGGGATTATAGACTTGAGCCACTGTGCCCGGTGCTTTAGTGATCTTTGAGAGGTATTAAAGTTACACCCCTCTCTGACACATAGGTAAAGTATTATTAATCAGCCTTTCATGAATATAGGCTGAGAAAAGAATATGCTAGGCAGGTTGAGGCACTCTTTAATACACAGATGTAGCAATGCTAGCTTTCCGGTGTGGGGGCATGACACATTACTCTAAGACTAGTATCTTCTGAGCACTTACTTTGTGCTAGGTGCTATGGTTTACATATAGAGGATCGCAACTCTTCCTTGCAACAGCTTGTGTGTTGAAACCTATTTTTATTTCTGCTTTACAGATATAGAAACTCAGGCTCAGAGAAGCAAAGTAACTTGCCTGAAGCCTCATGATAAGTATGATGGAGCTCGGACTTGATCTCAGTTCCATTAAACTAAAGTTTAACTTCTCAAATAGTTCAGATCAGTGCTTCTCAAATGGACACATATCCAGATCACCTGAAGAATCTAGTTAAAAGGCATATTCTCTTTCAGTGGGGTTTGGGCTGGCCTGAGGGTCTGCAGAGCTAACAGTCCCCTGGGGGATATTATGCTGTTACCACTGACAGACCTTGCTAGGAGGCTGCAGAAGCCACTATTGATGACTATACTAAGTGGTGAGGACTTCCAAGGATGGTAACTGGCACAGCTGGTTGTCCATCAAATGGCAAAACTTCTCTGCAGAGTGGAACCACAGCTCAGTACCCACAATCCCCTCTGGAGGCACCTTACCATCGTGAAGAGGCAGGCCTAGAGAGGATCCTCTGGTGAGCTTATCTCTTTATCTCTTCTAGCAAAATGGGGAGCTGAAGTGGGAAGCTGAGAGTCTAAGCCATGCTCTTTCTGAAACCTTCCTCCTTTTTCCCTGGGGCCAGACTCTCCTCTTTGCCGCCACCCACTTTGGGGAGGTCCATGAATGTCGTCTGGCACACTTAGGACCAGGCAGGAGGCAGCACGTCCCACCTTCTCCACACACAACCTTCTCAATGGAGGTGTCCTGGCTGGGGAAAGGTCTGGGCATGATGTGGGGAGCTGAAGGGACACCCCCAGCTGGGCCAGGCGTTCTGATTTCTCCTCCTTGTTTCCTGCTCCAGTGGCAAGAGTGCAAAGCCTCTCAGTATGTTCATACTGCTCTGCAGTGTCTCCTGGAGAGACAAGATAATGAGTATTTTTCTAAGCTCATCCATGAAGTTAACCTATAATACATTCTTAATTGCATTGAGGAGCAATTTATTCAACCAAGTGTAACTAGTAATTTCAAAAAAAACCCAATAATACTGATGTTGCAGCACACTTGGAGTGTTTGGTGCTTGCCCTAGGAGCTCTGAGCATTTCCCCCGTTTGGTTTTGGGGAGAACCCTGGTACTTTGTTCCAGAAGCAGTTCTCCTTAATTCCCGTGCACTCTGCATCCAGCCTTCATTGCCCCTTGGTTTTCCAAGGCCAGGACCTGGGTGGTTTTCCTCCTTTCATCTTTAGATCACTTTAGCCACCCACCAATGTGATTTCTGAAAGCTCCTGCTTAGGAATTATGTTGTGTGAACCACTCTCCATTTCACAAAAAACCTCTCTTCTCTCCACCGGCACTAAAGCACAGAGAGTGGGACATAAAGGAATGAGAAAGCCAATTTGCCTTCCCTAAGACTTCCCAGTCAGGGCCCAGAAGGAAAACAATGCCACCTCCCAGCCTCTCCTGAGCTCTCTAGGAATGAAAATGTTGCACCCCTTCACACTGCAAGGAAGAGGGGTGAGGCTCTCAATCCACCCAACTGGATACCCCAAATCTTAACTATCTTAAGAAAACAAGCTGAGTACGGTTAGGGAAGAGAGTCGGAAATGCCAAGTTGCAAATGTGAACATGTGAGTAAGCCATGGCCCCAATGAGCTGAAAGGCTTTATTGCAGAAAGCTCCAAGATTTTTTGATTGTTACAAGTATGCTGTTGCATGTATTGGTGTCCTCTGGTTTGAATATTTGTGTACCCTCCAAAGTGCATGTTGAAACTTAATCCCAAATGCAACAGCATTAAGAGTTACAGTGGCTCACACCTGTAATCACAAACAGCCTTTGTGAGGCTGAGATGGGAGGATCATTTGAGTCCAGTTCAAGACCAGCCTAGGCAACAAAATGAGACCTTGTCTCTACAAGAAATAAAAAAATTAGCTGGATGTGGTGGTGCACACCTGTAGTCCCAGTTACCTGGGAAATTGAGGTGGAAGGATCACCTGAGCCCAGGCAGGAGGTACAGGCTGTGGTGAGCCTTGATTGTGCCACTGCACTCCAGACTGGATAACGGAGACTTCAACTCAAAAAAAAAAAAAAAAAGTGAGACCTATAGAAGGTGATCAGTCCATAGTGGGGAGCCCTCA
The DNA here is from genome assembly GCF_000164805.1 of Carlito syrichta. Lineage (NCBI taxonomy): Eukaryota > Metazoa > Chordata > Mammalia > Primates > Tarsiidae > Carlito > Carlito syrichta. The sequence continues at coordinate 427,737 of NW_007256397.1, read as the reverse complement.
TGAATGGAATTAGCACCTTATACAAGGGTTGGAGGAAACTTGCTCGGCCCTTATTACTCTTGTGCCCTTTTGCCATGTGAAAACACAGGTTTTCTATCTTCTCTTGAGGCCCCAGCATTCAAAGCACCATCTTGGAAGCAGAGACAGGGCCCTCATCAAACACTGAACCTGCTGGTGCTTTGATCTTGAACTTCATAACTGTGAGCAACAAAATTATGCTGTGTATAAATTACTCAGTCTGTGGTATTTTCTTATAGTAGCAGGAACACTCTGGTACATGTATAGTTATCCATTCATGAACTTCATATGTACAACTGTACTGATGTATACATCATGCAGCATACACATAATGGGAATTATAAAACATCTTCAGTGAAAGCTCTACTTTTTTCCCCTGCATCCCAGTGCCTCCCCTCATGTTACCTTCTGATGTGCCTGCATACCACCATGGAGACTCTTGTCTGGAATTAGGGCTAGGTAGACAGAGCTGAGCCTGAGGCTATGTGTTGCAATTTTATCACCCATATGGCCCTAGAGAAATGACCTTTCCAAGCATCTGTAAAAGCAAGTCATAATAGCACTATACCTACTTCCAGGGTTGTTGTAAGAATTCCATGACCTATGTATGGGAGTATTTTGCACAAGCCTGGCCCATGATATATGCTCAATATTTTTTCATAATTATTATTTGGTGATTTGAGGCTCCCAGTATAGAAAAATTATCAAAACTTTAGAAATTAGGCAAGAGGATGGATGACTGTGTGCCTTTAAATGTCACACTAGAGAACTGGCCAGCAGCCTTGCCTAAGGGTCATGTGACACATACAGTAGGAACTTTAGCCCACGATTGGCTATTGACTAGGGCCCAGTTTCCTTCAAGTTAGATATTAGCTAACTAAGTTGCATATGATTTTTGTCTAATACAGATGCAAATAATTCCTGTTGAGTAGAGCAGATACCCATACAGGCTACCATTGTATGGCTTTAGTGTTTTGCATCTAATTTGGCAATTTGGTTTTAGTATCTTGTCTCTTACTGACGGTATCCATTCCATGTATCCTCCTTTGAACTGGCTTTAGCATGCTGCTGTTTCCCTCATTAATTACGTAAAGACATCCTTGACATATACATACTATATAGTGGGTAAAAGAACTATATTTGTATCATCATAGCTATACTGTCTCTTTTATTACAACTTCCCCATCAAGCTCTTGGCTACCAGGTTCCTTGACCTACTCTGAAATACTTTCAGGAAAGATAATTCCCAGACTTATTTGATTATCTATGCCCTACTTTCTTTCTAAGGCAAGTTGGCATTTTATATTTACTCTGTTTAACTCAAAAATATTTACTAAAAAAATTAGATATTAACCATGATTGATTTTAAGTGGTGGGATTTGAGATAAGTTTTTTGCATTTTCTATTTTACTATATCCAGTTTTTCTATAGGAGTGATGTGCTATACTAATATTAAAAAGAAAAAAAAAAGACTGGGTGTGGTGGCTCAGCCTGTAATCCCAGCACTTTGGGAGGCCGAGGTGAGTGAAGAATTGCCTGAGCCCACAGGTTTGAGACCAGTCCGGGCAAATTGGTGAGATCTCTTTTCTATAATAAATCAAAAATTAGCCAGGCGTGGTAGTGCGCGCCTATAGTTTCAGCTACTTGGAAGGCTGAGGCAGAAGGATCGCTGGAGCCCAGCAGGTCAACACTGGGGTGGTCATGAGCATGCCACTGCACTACAGCCTGGGAGACAGAGTGAGATTCCAACTCAAAAAAAAAAAGAGTACCTACTATATGCATGGAACTGGGTAAGACCCAGCTGGGAATACAATGTTGAAAAACTTCCTGCCTCTGAAAGTATATCTGTGAAACAGGACAGAATATAAGTACAGATTGGGAAATAACATACTGTGCCTATGGAGAAAAGTTGGGGAGAGGAGAGCAGGGAAGGAATCATCTTGGAGGAACAGCATTTGACAACTCCATTAGTAGCTAATAGCTAGTTTAGTGTATGTACCAAGCACCCTCCAGGATCCTTCACATGCATTTCACTTAACTTTCTTCATCTTTTAAAATTGTGATAAAAAAGACAAAAGACTTACCATCTTAAGCATTTTTAAGTGTAAAGTTCGATAATGTTATGTATATTCGCACTATTGTAAAACGCAACTCCAGAACTTTTTTATCTTGCAAATCTGAGCCCTCTACCAATTAAACAATAACCCCTCTCTTCTCTCACCCAGGCTCTGGTAATCACCATTCTACTTTGTTTCTATGAATTTGACTACTTTAGATACCTGGCATAAGTGGAATCATATAGTATTTGTCTTTTTTTGTTTTATTTCACTTAGCATAATATCTTCAAGTTTCATCCATGTTGTAGCATGGTGACAGGGTTTCCCTTTTTAAGGTTGAATAGTACTCCATTGTACGTATATACCACATTTGTTTACCTCATTCATTCATTGACGAATAGAACACTTGGGCTGCTTTCACGTTTTGGCTCTTGTGATTAATGTTATGAACATGGATGTGTAAATTCTTTTTGAGATCCTGCTTTCAATTATTTTGGTTATATATATATTAAAAAATGGGATGGATAGATTATATACGATAGCTCTGTTTTTAGATTTTGACAATCTTCTTACTATTTACCATAGTGGTTGTACCATTTCACATTCCCACCAAAAGTGCACAAGGGTTCCAATTTCTCCGCATCCTCACCAACACTTGTTATTTTCTGATTTTATTTTATTTTTTTATAATAGCTATCCTAATAGGTGTAAAGTGATATCTCATTGTACTTATGGTTTGCATTTTTCTGATGATCAGTGATACTGAACGTCTCTTCACATGTTGATCATTTATAGATCATCTTTGTTGAAGTGTCTACTCGGGCCCTTTGCCCATTTTCTAATAGGGTTATTTGATTATTTTGTTTTTGAGTTATAGTAGTTCTTTATATTGTGAATGTTAATCATTTGCCAATATTTTCTCCTATTATGTACTTTATGTTTTCATTATGTTGATTGTGTCCTTCGATACCATCAATTTTTAAGTTTGACATAATTCCTTTTGCCTATTTTTGCTTTGGTTGTCATATTCAATAAATCACTGTCAAGTCCAAAGCCATCTAGATTTTCCCCTGTACTTTTTTCCTAACAATTTTATAGTTTTATGGCTTAAGTAAAGGTTTTAAATGCATTTTGAGTTAATTTTTGTATGTGGTAAGATAAGGAGGGTCCAACTCCATTATTTTCATACAGATATCAAGTTTTCCCAACACCATTTTTTGAAGATAACCTTCCCGTTTCCATTGAGGAGTCTTGACACCCTTGTTAAAGATCATATGGCCATATACACAAGGGTTTATTTTTGAGCTACGATTCATTCTATTGGTCTGTTGGCCTATCTTATGCCAGTACCACACTGTTTTGATTACTGTAACTTTGTAATGTTTTGAAAACGTGAAATGTGTGTCCTCTAACTTTGCTTTTCTTTTTCAACATTGTTTGGTTATTTAGGCTTCCTTGAAGTTCCATATGAATTTTAGAGCAAATTTTTCTCTATTTCTGCAAAAAGTGTCACCATTATTTTTATAGAGATTTTATCAGATCTGCAGATGACTTTGGGTAGTGTGGCATCTTACAATATCAAGCCCTCCAATCCATGAGCAAAGAATATATTTCCATTTATATGTATCTTCTTTAATTTATTTCTGCACTGCTTTCTAGTTTTCACTGTACAAAATTTTCCGTTTCTTGATTAGGTTTATTTCTAAGTGTTTTATTCTTTTGTTGCTACTATAAATTGACTTGTTTTCTTTTTTTTTTTTTTGAGTCAGAGTCTCACTCTGTCGCCCAGGCTGCATGCAGTGGCATGCTAATGGCCACCCCAGCACTGACCTGCTGGGCTCTGACGATCCATCCGCCTCAGCCTTCCAAGTAGCTGGAACTACACACGCGCGCTACCATGCCCGGGTAATTTTTTTGATTTATTGTAGAGACGAGGTCTCACCAAGTTGCCCAGGCTGGTCTTGAACCCGCAGGCTCAGGTAATCCACTCACCTCGGCCTCCCAAAGTGCTGGGATTACAGGCTGAGCCACCAAGCCTGGCCGACTTGTTTTCTTAATTTCCTTTTCAGGTTGTTCATTGTTTAATGCAGCTAATTTTTGTGTGTTGATTTTGTATCCTGCAATTTTGTTGAATTAGTGTCCAGCAGTTTTTTGTGTGGCCTCTTTGGGACATTGTACAAATAAGATCATGCCATCTGCAAAAAGAGATAATTTTACTTCTTTCTTCCCAATTCAGATGCCTTTTATTTTATTATTTTTCTTGTCTAATTGCACTGGCTTTAATGCTCTTCATTTTATGGATTAGGAAATTGAGCCTTAGAGAAGTTTATTAGCTTACCTGAAATAACACAGCTAAGTAGCAGAATCAGAATAAAAATTCATGACTTTTGAACTCTATAACTAGGAATTTAAATCAACAATGTAGAGCTGAATTTCGTCTGGTTGAGATGGATGGGAAGGGTGGGAGCATTCCATGCAGATTGATTCTGAGATTGATTCTGACTTGTTTAATATGTTCCTCAATATCTTTTAGAGATTACCACATACCAAATCAAACTCAAAAATGCTTAGAGCAAAACTACATTGAGCATAATTTCATATTTAAAGAAATAATTCGGAAGATAATTTTTGCTCTAGGGTCAGTTTAAACAGCAGTCTTAATTGGTATCAACCTGTGCCAGCAATGAACATACTGTAAAAGTGTCTTTCTGAATGTACCTTTGATAGCCATTTGTGTTTTTATAGTTTGTGTGTGTGTGTGTGTGTGTGTGTGTGTGTGTGTTTTAACATATAAATGTAAACTTTTAGAGCCAAAGGAGACCTTAGAGAAGAAACAAAAGGGGAAAAAACAAGAAGTTAAGTAATTTCTTTCTCCTCCCTGTCTTCCTCCCTCTCTCCCTCCTCCCCCCTCCTTCCTTCTTATTACAGAAGTAATATATGCTGCTTGTTAGCTGCTTATAAAGCAACAATTTAAAGTAGGAATCTCCTCCTCTTTTACATCTGTTTCATCTCTACCATTCATCTTCCTAGGGGGTAAAGCCACATTTAAATTTTGATGAGTCTCCATCTAGACTTAATTTCTCTGTTTAGATATACATCATATACAGATACACCTACGATATTATTTTTGCCCTCTATATTTTATCAACAAATCAACAAAAAACTGTATTGTACTATAACTGGAATCTACAATTTGCCTTTAGTTCACTTTCAAGGGGCACAAATTCTCTGTGTGCCTTGAGTTAATTTTATTTATTGAAAAGATAGCCATAGCCTCAACTAGCACCTTCAGACACCATTTGCTCTGTGATCATTGAAACTCCATGTCAACATGGAGTATCATCTGTTACCAGAAAACAATTATTAGCACCTGGCTACTGAAGACATTTAAGCCTTCAATTTTCTAAGATTCCCGTTTTTGTGTGTTTTATATACATACAATCAATAGGAGAGTTGTTTTTTTTTTCCCCAGAGTGGCTCAGAGTCCTAGAGTGCAGTGGCAGTTTTTGGTGAAGGACTTAGACCAAGAAAAAAGCTCTGGGGAGTACCAAGTTCATTCACGCTGAAAAGCAAAAACGCCTACTGTTTTCCCAGTCTTTATCTCCTTATCTTCTCTTTGGAGGAGCTCTTAAAATTATTAATCTCTAAAATGATATTCTCCCAGTTATTGTACACACCCCATCACCAATTTATGGCATTAAAAAAATCATGTCTTAAATATTTCATAATTATAAGACTGGGTGCAGTGGCTCATGCCTATAATCCTAGCACATTGGGAGACCGAGGCAAGAGGATTGCCTGAGCCCAGGAGTTCAAGACAAGCCTGGGCAACATGGTGAGACCTTGTCTCTACGGTAAAATTTAAAAATTAACTGGGCGTGGTGGCCTATGCCTCTAGTCCCAGCTACTTGGAAGGTTTAGGCTGAAGGATCGCCTGAGCCCAGGAGGTCAAGTCTGAGGTACCTGTGACCATGCTCCTGCACTCTAATCTGGGTGATAGAGTGAGACCCCAACTCAAAAAAAAAAAAAAAAAGACTTATATATATATAATCATGTCAGGCACAATACTAAACATTTTTATGGATTACCAAACATAGTTATCTCAACCATTGTATACAATATAATATGTAATGTTACACCACGCTGTATGTTCCCATTATTTTACAGAAGAGGTAACTGGAATTTTCGTATCTCACACAAATAGAGCTTGTGAAAGATGGAACCACAGTCTGAAGCCAGGCAGTCTTGCTCTTATATTTTATGTGGCCCTACAAATGAATTCCCAAAAGGTGCATGATCTGGGTGAATATGTGGATGTTTCAGCTGCTGGGATTTCCTTCTATGTGGTTCTTTTAGATGGGCACACTCAGTTGTTTGGAAGTCGATTGGTTTTGAAACAAGCACAAACCCCCTGATGGCCATATGGAGATTTGCTATTCTGCCTACACTTTAAATTAACCTTATTGATGGATTTCCTGCCAAGCTTGTTTCATTTATTATGCATGTTCCTTTTGGTAGGTGGAGGAAAAAATGTGTGAGAATTTTCCTCTAAATAAAGCAATATATAAGCCAGGCTTATACATTTTCTGAAGTTTATTTTTATTTGCCAAGCTTTTCTATACTTCTTTGGGGGTAAATGTGTTTATTAAATTTAAAAAAAAGCGGTCTCTTAAAATAAGAATATTTTAGTAGTACACAACCGCGAGTGGATCTTTTTTTTCTGTCTCATTCATCATTGTCAGCTGAGGCCATTCCCAGCCAGCAGTTAGGGGTGAAATGATATCAAGATGGGAAAGCCAGTTCATTGTTTCTTTCTGAGCTTCAAAAAGTTTCAACCTGAAATCCTACCCTTTCTGGATTCTTAAAGCATGGCATCCTATGAGTATATTGTGACAGTTGGTCCTAAGACTTACTACAGGGATACAAGTTAGGATCTGGCTTCCCTGCATGTCTATGGTGTGTGTTCTCCTCTTGAGCTAAAAAATATACTGTTATGAATCAAGGGAGGAGAGGTAACACAGTGTCGTCATTTAATCTATTTGACATTACCTAAGATTGTCAGACAATGCAGTCTTGGCTTTTGATGATCTGGGGGAAAAGGTAAAAAAATTTGGGTCAGTGGTACTCATAAATAGTTATTTTGTCATTGTCCTACCTAAACTAAGCTGCAGTTCCCAAAACAATTAATAGCTTAGTTGTTGCTCTAAATCACTTGGAGATCTGGAACTTTCTGTCTGACTGGGGAAAAACAAATGACCCAGCTCATCAGTTACATACGTCGGTTTGTTCAGAGATTTTCTGATGGAATCTGTGATTCCAAACCTTGTTGGGTCCCATGATCCCTTTTATAACAGATATTTGAACCCCTCTTTTGGTATCCTGGAATAAAATTTATATATGATACATTAAAAAAATAAATATAACATCCGTCATAACAGGGGAACTAAATGGAAAGTAATTTTCAATAAGATATGTATCTCAATTTGAAAATGCCCTGACAAGACTACTGTTAAAAGATGATTTAAAAAAAGAAAGATAAAATCATGACACTCACCCAGATATAAAAATGAACATATGTTTTATATTTTAATTAACTCATAATGAGGAAACAGGCAAATGTTATAACCTGTTCAAGAGAGAAATCACAGAATGGACATATTTATAGGTCACAAATATTGAAATGAATGCACAAATGGAGGTAAAACTAACTTCATCAATAGTCGGAAGAAAGGTCAATCGAACCTTTATCAGACAGGTCAGAATTTGCATGTCTACAGACAAAAATTATTTTGCATTGCTATCAGTTATCTACATTTTATTTATTTAACAAAGAAGAAGTCTCACTATATTTTCCATGATGGTCTCAAACTCCTGAGTTCAAGCGATGCTCCCACCTTGATCTCCAAGTGCTGGGATTACAGGCATGAGCCACCAAGTCCAGCCTTTCTTTTTTTTTTTTAAAGGCTACTGCACCCAATGTTTTCAGAGAATCTCCCATCCAAGTACTAACCAGGCCTAACCCTGCTTAGCTTCTGAGATCAGACGAGATTGGGTGTATTCAGGGTGATATGGCTGTAGAGTTACCTATGTTTTCCAGAACTGTAGACTATCGCCCATGAAATTAGAACCAGATGACCCAGAGGAGAGTGCTGAAGACAGTGCAGTTTCCCATTGCAGCACAAATTTTTCCTTAAATTATCCCCCATGAAATAATCAGACACTTGCAACTATAGGTAAAAACATACTGAATGAGGCATCTACCCAGGCAGATTGACTTTTTACCCTTGGTACATTGACTAGTGATGCCTCCATGTAGTTTCCAAAATGGAAACCAACACTTAGTAAATTTCTGAACAAAGAAAGTATATTCTTTCCTTGCTTGACATCACACCTGAGCTCCTGGACAATGCAGTGCTTATTAAAACTGAAAACACTTTGTGTGTCTAATGGAGTTGGATTTTAGGTTAAGATAATTATGCATACGTTTTTCAGGTAAATTTTAAGTAATATGAGTATTTGACAGGAAGTCTAAAAGTTGTGAGAGATGCAGCAAATCCTTTAGGGTGGGGGAATTTTCCTGCACATTGCAGAGGCTCTACCTCCATGGTCCTACCCACCAAATTCAAGTCGTGCCCTTCCAATCACTGTGAAAACCAAAAAAAGTCTCACACTCTATAGGGATGGATAGTGTCCTCATGAAGAAACACTGTCATAGCTGAAGTGTGCCCTGGGACATTGCTTTATTACCACCCTCAGTAACGTCACCTGCTCAGCCAACAGCTAGGGGGAAAGGAGATAACCTTCGTGACCAGGACTATGCCCCCCAAATTCTTTTTTTTTTTTTTTTTTGAGTTAGAGTCTCACTCTGTCGCCCAGACTGGAGTGCAGTGGCACGCTCCCAGCCACCGTAGCCTCGACCTGCTGGGCTCTGGCGATCCTTCCACCTCAGCCTTCCAAGTAGCTGGAACTACAGGTGCACACTACCACGCCCTGCTAATTTTTTGATTTGTTGTCGAGATGAGGGCTCCCCAAGTTGCCCAGGCAGGTCTCGAGCCTGCGGGCTCAGGCAATCTGCTCACCTCAGCCTCCCAAAGCGCAGGATTACAGGCTGACTCACCGAGCCCGGCTTCCAAATGCTTAATTTAAAGAACTGACTAGGCTGGGCATGTAATCCCAGCTCTTTGGGAGGCCGAGGTGGGAGGATTGCTTGAGTCTAGGAGTTCAAGACCAGCCTGGACAACATAGGGAGACCTTGTCTCTACAAATAATAGGAAGAAATTAGCTGGGTGTGGTGGCATGTGCCTGTAGTCCTTGGGAGGCTGAGGTGGAAGAATCGCCTGAGACAGGGAGGTCAAGGCTATGGTGAGCTGTAATTGTGTCACTGCACTCCAACCTGGGTGATAGAGTGAGACAAACCCCAACTCAAAAAATAAAACAAATAAAAAAAGAAAGACAAAAAAAGAATTGACTCATCTTATTACCTCTCATCTAAGTTTAAGTTCCCAACAAGATGAGAAGAAACAGAGGAGATCCGTCACTGAAAGTAACTACCCACTTACCTACCTGTGGCTGTTTGGAGTTTGCCTCTACTTTTCTGAAGGGTTCTTGCTGTAAGAGCTTTGGCATAGAGTGGGGTGAAGATAAGGGAGAAGGCAATGCAGACATACACAAAAAATGACACAGTCAAGTGCCAGTCTTGGCTGGTCACAAGATGAGTGAAGTGGTCCAGGGAGTATGGGACTGGGTGCACCTGCCACGACTCAAGGAAGTAGTTGCCACTGGGACTTAGCCCGATAAACTGTCTGATTTTTTAAGAGAGAAACTGGAAATCGGAACTTTTTGGATGCATTTTTTTCAGTTCTTCAATGTTTTCTCATATATCTGTATATATGTGTGTCTAAATGGAAAGATAGATACACACATCATACATAATACTGCCCCCCTGTAGTTAGACCCATGGATAAAAGAAACTACATCTTGTGCATTCTAGGTCCCTTGTTTAAATTAGGTTGAAAACTATGAGATGGGTATTCTGACTCCCACTGTGGGGATGAGGGCTTAGAGAAGTTAAGCAACTTGCCTAGAGTCACACAGTAAGCAATAGCAGGACTGGGATTTTAATCAGGCTTGTTTTGCTTCCTGATGCCAAGTTGCTGCCTAGTCTATAAAGAGACCACAGGATATCGTTCCTCTTCATCTTTAATTACTCAAAGACAAAAAATACAAGCAACGAACAATTCCACTGAAAACTGCATTTATTTAAGTAAAATTAGCTTTTCTTAGAGTATCTTGATCTGTGTCCCTGCCAGGAGCCTGGGGGCCTTCCCTGGAGAAGGAAGAGTGTCTGAGTTTTGGAAGTGTTTGCAGTGAGCTGGGTGAGCCTGTGTTAGCCTGCCATCCATCAAAGCTGGTGACGAGAATGACTGAATCCCTGGGGGTTGCTTATGAAAAATGTTAAAAGCTTTAATTGAAAGGATCTCCAACAGAGGCTGCAAGTAACTTTCTCATTGTGAATTCCTGTCTTGCCCCCAATGCCCTGGGGCCTCACCAAATGCCAGGGCCAGGTCATGGCGAGGTACTTAAGCCATAAGCCTCTGACAGGCCTTTGATGGTGCTTGGCCTAGAGTCCAGGGCTACCCCTGAGGGGGAGGGACATGCTGCGAGGAATGTCATCTGTCAGGGTCTGCAAATTAAACCAGCCTTATGGAATGTGGGCAAGTTTAATGTTTAAAATGTCCTGATTGAAATGCTCACATAATGAAAAAGATGGGTTTGGTCACCTGAAAGGGCATTTGTTGTAACAAGGCAGCAGGCATTCCACCAGATGCTTTTCGTGAGCTTTAGGAAAATCTTTTGTCAATTTTCTTTTTTTTGTTTGTGTATTTATCTATCTATCCATTCATTCATTCATTCATTCATCATCTCAGCTCAGTTCATGGTGTCACCCAGGCTGACATTCTACATTCATTCATTCATTCATTCATAATCTCAGCTCAGTTCATGGTGTCACCCAGGCTGACATTCTATTCAAATCACCAAGGATTTCTTTTTCTATAGTAAATTCGCCACTGGGAAGGTGTCAACAAACAGGGTTTGCTAGACTACCAAAGGGGATCATAGAAAAAAGTGGTTAACAATTCCTGAGTTAAAACTCTCACCTAGAAGCTTTCCAAACAACAAACAAACAAACAGACAGACATTATGACCGTTTTAAAACGTTTTATTGGCCAGGCATGGTGGCTCACGCCTGCAATCTTACCACTTGGGAGGCTGAGGTGAGAGGATTGCTTGAGCCCGGGAGTTCGAGACCAGGCAACAAGGTGAGATTTCTTCTGTACAAAGAAAAATTTTAAAAATTAGTCAGGCATGGTGGTGCGCCTGTGGTTCCAGCTACTTGGAAGGCTGAGGCAGAAGGATGGCATGAGCCCAGGAGGTTGAGGCTGCAGTGAGCTGTGATTGTGCCACTGCACTCCAGTCCAGGTGACAGAGACCCCGTCGGAAAAAAAGAAAATAGTTTTTATTACATCCATAATACGTGTTCATTAAAGTAGGGAGAAGAAAGATACAAACAACACAAAAAAGTTTTGATCTCACTTTTGGAAAAAATGTGTGTGTAAGGTAAGCTGCAGGCAACCTCAGTGTCCATGAAATGTCCCCTGAATCTAAGGAGATGTGAGGCTGGAACTGGTCCTCAAATTCCCTACCTTTTCTTCTCACGGTCTGGCACAAGGGTTCATTCGTTTCCCTGATCTTCCCGTGGATAAAATTTCTTTTCTTGAAAGATGAGACTGGTAAAACAATTATTGTCTGTATTTGGAATAATATGTAAAGAGTTTAACAATTATCCACCAACAAGTGCGGTGAACTTAAAATCCAAAGCAATTTCAGACCATTCCCTCCATGTATACTGCAAGTCACATACCATTATGTGCAGCCCTTACCATGCCGAGGAAGGGAGGCAGAGAGCACAAATGTGGTAATGAAATGCAGGGCAGCACAAATTGTGTAAATGAAATCTAGACTGTTTCTGGGAACATAATTTCATGAATAAAGATGATCCAGCATCTCTGAACTATGTATTTTAAGATTAATATTTCTCAATAGTACTTGTCAAAGTGAGTGACAGTAGAATCCATAATAGGTACTTTATTGAATTATATTTAGTCTAAATATAAATGTAAAAAGGCACCATGAATTCTTATGTCAAATTATGTCACCCAAAAGTTAATTAATTGTACCGTGATTCAAAAAAAAAAAAAAGAATTCTTTTTAATTTGGCAAAATACAGGTTTGCATTTCTAACGATTCAATCAAAGGCATTTTAAAAAATTAATAAAATGCACATTTTAGAGCAGTTTTAGGTTTATGGCAAAATTGAGCAGAAAGTACAGTGAGCTCCATATAGCCTATTTTCACACATGCACAACCTCGCCCACTCTTGACATCCCCTGCCATGGTGGCACATTCTTTATGCTCAGTGAACATACACCAACACATCATTATCACCCAAAGTCCACCGTTTACATTTGGCTCCACTCTTGGTGCTGTATGTTCTGTGGGCTTTGATGGCTACAAAACGACATTTATCAGTACCCACCATTGTAGTATCATTCAGAATAGTTTCGCTGCCCTGAAAATCCTCTGTGTTCTGCTTATTCGTTCCTCACTAACGCCAGGCAGTCAACGATATACTGTTTCCTTATTTTGCCTTTTCCAGATTATCATATAGTTAGAATTGTGCACTATGTAGCCTTTTCAGATGGGCTTCTTTCACTTAGTAACATGCATTTAAGTTTCCTCCATGTCTTTTCATGGTTTGATAACTCATTTCTTTTAAGCACTGAATAGTATTTCTATGTCAAGATACGGCGTAGTTTGTCTCTATTCACCTTCTAAAAAACATTTTAGTTGCTTCCGATGTTTGGCAATTATTAATAAAGGTGCTATAAAATCCTTGTGCAGGTTTTTGTGTGGAGTTGCCAAATCCCTTGAGTAAATACCAAGGAATGTGATTATTGGATCATATGGCAAGAATGTTTAGCTTTGTAAGAAACTGGCAAATTGTCTTCCAATGTGGCTGCACCATTTTGCATTCCCAGTTGCAAGGAACGAGAGTTCCTATTGCTCTACTTTTTTGTTGTTGTTGTTGTTGAGAAAGCAGGATTTATTGAGAGGACAGAAAAGCTCCCACAGTGGGAGGGGACCTGAAGGGGTTGCCCCTCTACATTTTCACCAACATTTGTTGTTGTCAGTGTTTTGGAATTTGGCCATTCTAATATTTGTTTTAATTTGCAACTCCCGAATGAAATATGATGATGAACAACTTTATATATGTTCACTTTCCATACGCATATCTTCTTTAGTGAGGGATCTGTTTAGGTTTCTGTCCACTTTTTAACAGGGTTGTTCATTTTCCTATTGTTAAATTTTAAGAGTTCTTTGTATATTTTATATAATGGTCTTTTACCAAGTAGTTCTTCTTTTCTAATATATGTGTCCAATTCGATGAATTTTCCTCTAAGAACTGCTTTGGCCGCATCCCAAAAATTTTGATGTTTTATTTTTATTTGCATTGGTTCAAAATATTTAAAATTTTTTCCTAATATATTTTTTTGATCCATGTATTGTTTAGAAATATGTTGCTTAATCTCCAAGTATTTTTAATTTTCTGGCTATCTTTCTGTTATTGATTTCTAGCTTAATTCCATTGTAGTCTGAGAGTAGAAATTATGTGATTTCTCATCTTTTAAACTTGCTAGCATGTGTTTTATGTCCCACAGAGGTATGGTTATGCATCTCATAATGACATTTCAGTCAACGAGGGGCCAAATATATGACAGTGATCTCATCAGATTATAATGGAGCTGAAAAATTCCTGCCATTTAGTGATGATGTAACATTGTAGTGCAACACCTGAACTTTTCTATGTTTAGATACACATAAACTTACCATTGTGTTACAATTGCCTACAATGTTCAGTACAGTAACAAACTGTATAGTTTTGTAGCCAAAGAACAATAGGCTATACCATATAGCATAGGGGTGTAATAGGCTGTATATCCAGGTGTGCGTAAGTACACCCTATCATGTTTGCACAATAACGAAATTGCCTAAGAACACATTTCTCAGACTGTATCCCCCTCATTAAGTGACGCATGACTGTAGTCTATAGATGTCAATTACAACTAGTTGACTGATGGTGATATTGAGTTCAACTATATCCTTACTGATTTTCTGCCTGCTGAGTCTGCCCACTTCTGATAGGGAGGTGTTAAAGTTTCCAACTACAGTGGCAGACTCATCTATTTTTCCTTGCAGTTCTATCAGGTTTTGCCTATAGTTTTTTATTCAGTTGTTAGGCACATACACAATAAGGATCATTATGTCTTTGTGGAGTTTTGAGCCTTTGATCATTGTATAATGCCCTTTTTATCCCTAGTACCCTTTTTTTTACTCTGAAGTCTTCTCTTTCTGAAATTAATATAGCAACTCTTCTTTCTTTTGATTAGAATGGTATCATTTTCTTCCATTTACTTCTAATCTATATACGTCTTTATGTTTAAAGTGGGTGTCTATAGACAACAGATAGTTGGGGCTTGTTTTTTGATCCACTCTGGCAATCTTTGTCTTTTAACTGGTGTAGCTAAACCATTAACATTTAAAGTGATCATTTTGACTTGAATTTTTCAGTTCAGCCTGGGCTTCAAGAGTGTCAGCTCAATGGGTCAGCCAGCCAAGCCCCAGAGTGGGTTGTGGGGGGGCTGTTAAGCCTAGCCCCACAAGTGTCACCTCTAACAGGCTGGCAATCCAAAGCCTGAGTGTTACGGTTGGTTGGGGGGGAGGCTAGCAAGCCTGGCCCCCAGGGTGTTGGCTCTAATGGGCTGGCAAGCCAAGCCCTGAGAGTGTTGCTGGTTTGGTAGACAGGCAAGCCTAGCCCCCTGAGTGCCTCAGCTTCAGAGTCTCACCTTCCTCCGGCAGCTCTCCTGGTTCAGCTGGCTGTCGGCTGGCAAGCCAGCCTCTGGGGTGCATGACTTTTCAACTCCAATGATCTTCTGCAGCTATTCAGGTTGCAGCTCTTCAGGGTCAAGGCTCTTGTCTCATGCCCAGGAAGAATGAGGGACATGGACAGCCGGAAGGTGAGAAAACAGGATTTACTGAGCACAGAAAAACTCCCACAGCAGGAGGGAGCCTGAAGGGGTGCCCATCTGGGGCCAAAAACCTGGGGCTTATATAGCCCTAAGTCCAAGGTGATTGACTAGCACTGTGAGCTGTAGCTGTTCTGATTGGCCAGTATTAAGGTAGGGACCCAATGGTGAGCTGATTGGTTGCTTTTCAATCCCAGCAGTGAGTATACCTTAGCTCTAGTGTGAGAGGCTTGCAGGGAGTTGTTTACCAATGCTGAGCCTGAGAGGCCTGCTGGGAATTCACTACGTTGTTACCAGAGGACCCAACTATTTGTCTGCCTAACCTTTTTCTAGCTATCTCCTGTCTCAGTTTATTAACTCTAAATGGATCAAAGACCTAAATGTAAAACTTCAAACTATAAGAATCTTAGAAAATGCAGGAGACACCCTTATGGATTGGAGCTGGCAACCAACTCCTGATCAAAACCCCAAGTGCCCATGCCATAAGAGATAAGATAGAAAAGTGGGACCTCATCAACCTGACAAGCTTCTGCAAAGCAAAAGAAATCATCAAGAGAACGGGAAGACAGCCCACAGAATGGGTAAAAATATTTGCCAACTGTATATCTTACAATGGCCTATCATCTAGGATCTACAAGGAACTCAAACATGCTGAAAGGAATAAAAAAACCATTAAAAAGTGGGCAAGCTGGGCTCGGTGGCTCAGCCTGTAATCCTGCACCTTTGGGAGGCTGAGGTGAATGGATTGCTGAGCCCGCGAGTTCGAGACCTGCCTGGGCAACTTGGCGAGACCTCATCTCT